>NW_017307537.1:223628-234520 GCF_000935625.1 Nanorana parkeri | reverse complement strand
TTCTGCCCCGGGCGCCCAGAACTCTGGTTACGCCACTGCAGTGCACGATCTCCCTTTGATCTCCTCTCTGGTCCCCGAATGCAGGAAGTGATGTATATTACATCGCTTCCTGCATTCAATATCACTCTCCAGCTTCAGAAGCTGGTGAAGCAGATCTTTGCTTCATCAGCTTCTCTGGGGGGTCCCTAGGTGACATTAGGGGTCTTGGAGACCCCTGATGTCTCCATAAAGAGGACCTGTCATGTAAATTGGCTATCACATTAGGGACTTCTTAGCCCCCTATGTTATAGCAATAAACTTGTATAAAAAAAAAACAGTAATAAAAAAATTAAAGACGCATAAAAAAGATAAAGTAGCATAAAAAAATAAAGAAGCATAAAAAATTAAAAAACACAATTTTTTTAAAAGTCCCCACGCCCCCACATACATGCGTTGGGTGCGCCTACATGCGAATAGGACGATTGCACCTATTGTGCAATACATATCTCCGTGAACGTCGTAATGAGAGCAATTATGTTAGGGCCATTAATCACTGATAACACTAAACTGATAAACAATAAAAGCGTTTCAAAGTGTCACCTATGGCCAAGTTTTTGCGTGGTCATTTTTTTTGCGATTTTGCGGGCGCACGCAATTTTAAGGCTTGGCGTGTTTGGTGTCTATTTACCCGACGTGACCCCGTCTTTTATATTTTACCAAAAATATGGGTAATAATAAATGTTTTATAACATAACGTAGGAAAAACTTTTTTTCCCCAAAATTTACAGTACTTTTTTCATTATATAGTAAAAAATAACCCCTCCCCCCAAGTGGTGATTATATACCACCCAAAGAAAGCTCTATGTGTTCCTAAAAATGTTAACATAAATTGCAAGGCATCAGGTCATCCTGACTGGGGAAATTTTTTACTGACTGGTGGGACACCCTACAATTTTTCAAGCCCTGCAAATAACACACAAAGCGACATTTACAAGAGAATGTACAGTACAAGATGGTGGTGTTTTACCTCTCAGCTTCATGCCTGTTTATACTGAATGCCTTTGTGTCCCAGGTAAAAGAGAGCTCATGGCTTGGTAACAATACCTTATATATGCTCCTTTCTGTACAGTGGCTACCAAATGTACATTGGGCGTAACCTGATTGGAGGATTTAAATGAGGTTGCTGCTTACCCCCCATGTGAGATGTGATAAGCCAACAGAACAATAGCCAGGCATCTAAAGTAGCAAGACTAACACATTTGAGAAACTAAGAGTTGCATAGCATGTAGATAGATAGACATTCCCATGTATCCAAATATCTAATGAAGATATTGCACAAGCAAAACTTTATATGGTAACAGTCCCCCCCTTTGTGGCCAAAATTAGTTATTTTAAGTTTTTGATCTACTATAAGTCTGTTTATAGAGCCACAGTCAAGTGTCCGCAGATATTTAGAAAATGTCTTCTTGCCTGTAAGGTAGCAGCAGCGTTGTTGATGACTTGTAGACATGTGCGATTCGTTTCGTTCCGAATCGAAATTCGGACGAATTTTCGGAAATTCGGATGTATCCGAATTCCGAATTACAGATATAACGAATGCAAACGAATCCGAATTTCCGTTTTCGAAATTCGGTAGCGGTAGTTCGTTCGAACGTTCGTTTCGTGTTCGTTTCTTATTCGTTTCGTTCGTTGGAGCAAAGTGACATTAGAGAAGGAGAAAAACATTTTTCCCCCTCAAATGTCACTTTGCTGCAAACGAACGAACGAAGGAATGAAACAAATAATAAACGAATAAGAAACGAAAACGAAACGAACGTTCGAACGAACTACCGCTACCGAATTTTGTCCGAATCCAAATTGACTTTCACACCCGAATCCCGAAAAACGAAATAACACAAATCCGAATTTAAAACGAAACTAGACTAAACAAATTTTTTGGCAGTGCACATGTCTAATGACTTGCCATTAATATACAGTAGCCTTTTGGCTAAGATCAAGTGTAGAATCTGTTATTATCAGTTCCAGAGGGGAAAAGAATGGACTGTCCTTGGGACGGACAGTTGCTAAGTACCTTCAGGAGTAAAGGTAGGTGCTCGAGGCGACTCCTTTTTGGAAGAGGGGGGAGTTTCCTCGGCACTATTGCCTACTGACTGAACGGATGTGAAGCTTGGTCGAGGGTTCGGGGGCGGCAGAAGCCTGTGGTGTTGTGCCCCCTGGGGGTGGCGTCTCAGGGGCTGGCAGGTCCCCAAAGGAAATGGGTCCACCGGCCTTCGGGTTGGTGGGCCAACAGTCTCAACCCCTGTCAGGAGCCTTGCGCCCCGGGGGGTCGGGAAAGTAGGTCCCTTCTTTGGAAGGACCTTGTGCACATTTTTGTGTGCTGTGATTTCACAGTTCACTTTTTTTGTTCACAGGGGGAAGTTTGATGCACGTCCACGGGCTTTGAAAATTAATATACAGTAAGTAGTTACCGTATTTTTTGCTCCATAAGACACACTTTTTTCCCCCAAAAGGCGGGCAAAAATGTCTGTGCGTCTTATGGAGCGAATATTCCCCCCAGGTCTCGACAATCTCCTGCACCCAGAGCCGGCGCTACCCTATAGGCAGGTCAAGCAGCTGCTTGATGTCGCCCGGCAGGGGGGGGGAAAGGTGCGACTGGGAGGGGGCCCCTTTAAGATGGCTGCGGCGATCACACCTGTCTGCGCTCCCTCTCCTCCCGGCTGCTGCAACTTCAGAGCGGCCAGGAGGAGAGAGAGGGAGCGCTGTCAGGTGTGATCAGAGCCGCCTCTCTGAGCAGTGTGAGAGTGTGGGGGTATACATGCATGCAGAGTCGAATTTGCCAGGCAGTAGCAGGTAAGTTCCCGCCCCCCATCCCCAGTCCCCGTCAAGGAGTTCTCGCCCGCTCACCCCCCTGCCGGCTACCTTTCACGCCGCCGGACAGGCGCAAATCCTCTGCGGATGGAGTAGACCGTGAGGGGAGAGTTCTAGCTCTAGTTAGACACAGGCAACACGGGCAGCAACCTAGGTGCGTCTTACGGTCAGGTGCGTCTAATGGAGCGGAAAAATACGGTATATCATCTCAGGCTCAGATTAAGCACCAAGGTCCGGATATGGTCAATGTGAAATTATTTGTCCCAAACACAAAGGCAAATACTGTAGCCACACAGAAGATACAGATGAAGAGTTTTTCTGTTACCGTGGGTACACATCTTGGTAGAAACCATTGTCACTTGTCATCTGGGAACTGTAAAGTAAAACATTGGCAACATTGTATGAGGATGGCACATAGTTGGTGTTGGAGCAGCTTTCCATTTCTTCTGCTTTGTGCCACAAGTACCTTGAGGATATGTTCGTCCGCAGCTTTTCTTCATCATTGTTCTCCTCGGACTGGCTGGCAGTCTATCAAGAGTTATTAGTCAATAGTTATTTGTAGTTGTCCAGGTTGGGTCATTTACCCAGTATAAACATGACAGAAAATCCCTTTCCTACGGGAGGTGAAGAATTTCTGAGTTGCTGTAGATGGTTAGTGGAAACATGATGATGTTCTGTACAAATGTCCCTTTTCTTCACTTTCCATAGTGAAGTATAGGTTGTATTTTAACTTCTATTTGGTTGTGGTGTCACTATTCTGTATTTCATGTAATGCTGTGGGGAAAAGGTATCTATTCATTCTATTATATAATCATCTCATTCACTAAGGGTACATGTGGAGCTCTGCTCCATTGTCGCCCCTGCAAATATGCCCGGCCGAGAGTTCAGAGGAGAGATCGGGGACATGGGCTCTGCTGTCTACCATGAGGAACAGGAGGAGGAGGGGGCGGGGCCTCGGGTGGCTTCCAGGTGGTGCGCTGGGAATGGCACATGGTGCAGACCTCGTACCCGGTGGCAGTCTGGATCCTGGTGGCCAGCCTGGCCAAGATCAGTATCAGTGAGTGACGGTCTGAGTGTCTGTGTAGGAGAGACAGATATGTGTGCCCAGCGATCTCATCTGCTTGTGACATTCACATCTTCCCTGCCTTTGTGTGCTCTATTCACATCACACCCTCTATTGTCTGCCAAAGGTTAATTACCATACTCTACCTGTACCATATTCTATTACACCCCTAACTGTCCCCTCTATGCCCAGCACTGTACCCGCTAATTTTACCCAGCACTGTACCCTCTGACTATACCCCTCACTGTACCCTCTGACTATACCCCTCACCGTACCCTCTGACTATACCCAGCCCTGTACCCTCTAACTATACCCTCTGACAATGCCCAGCACTGTGCCCTAAGACTTTGCCCAGCACTGTACCCTCTGACTATACCCAGCACTGTGCCCTCTAACTATACCCCTCACTGTACCCTCTGACAATGCCCAGCACTGTGCCCTAAGACTTTGCCCAGCACTGTGCCCTCTTACTATTCCCCTCAATGTGCCCTCTGATTATACCCAGCACTGTGCCATCTAACAATGCCCAGCACTGTGCCCTATGACTATGCCCGGCACTGTGCTCTCTGACTATGCCCAGCGCTGTGCTCTCTGACTATGCCCAGCACTGGGCCCACTGGCTATACCCAGCACTGTACCCTCAGTCACTTTGGGACCCAAGGCAGGGGGCCCAGGCTGCGGCAGTCCTCTATTCAGGCATATTAAAAGGTCACTCCCTGGTGTCTCTCAGGGCTCTAGTGAGGAGCGAGCGGCTGCCTGAGTAGAGAGCTGCATCAGCTGTGGTCTGCAGCCACTGCAGTTCTACTCTGCGGACCCCTGCTGGGAGTCCGTACTGACCACCTGAGAGCCCCACTGACCACCTGAGAGCCCGCACTGGCCACCTGAGGGCCCGCACAGCCCTCCTGAGACCCGGGAGACATCAGACCGCGAACTCAGAGCAACACAGAGTATGCAGCTTCATATTATTCTGCATTGCTGCATAATGTATTGGTGAGATTTGTAGTCCTCTATAGCTGGTGGTATTCTGCATTGCTGTATAATGTATTGCTAGGATTTGTAGTCCTCTATAGGTGGTGCCATTCTGCATTGCTGTATAATGTATTGCTGAGATTGTAGTCCTCTATAGGTGGTGCCATTCTGCATTGCTGTATAATGTATTGCTAGGATTTGTAGTCCTCTATAGTTGGTAGTATTATTCTGCATTGCTGTATAATTTATTGCTGAGATTTGTAGTCCCTCTACAACTTGGAGTCAGTGGCAGAACTATCAGGGTCGCAGCTGAAACCGGGCCCTGTGTGTTCCTGTGCGCGAGCACAGGAACGTGTTCTGGAGGTAGGTAGTGTGGTGGGGGTAGGTTGTGGAGTGGGGGTTGGGGGCAGTTTGGGGGGCCCCATAAAACATTTTGATATGGGGCCCTGTGATTTCTAGTTACACCGCTGCTATGGTGGGCTCTGCAGGGTCTCAGGTGGGCTGGTCACACCCCTGCACACCTCTTACTTGTCAGCCTTGATCCGCTGTCTGCCTCCTCCTCCTTGGTCGCTGGTGGTCCCCGCCTCCTCCGACACAGAACCCCACCTCCTCTACCGACACCAAGCCCAGCCTCCTCCTCCGCAGCTGCTTGCTGTCACTGCCTCAGCAGCGGCTGTGAGGAGGAACGCGCGGCTGTGAGGAGGAATGCGCCGTTGCACAGATCACTGACAGGTTGTCGGTGATCTAACAGCAACACGTTCCTCCTCACACCCGCCAGTGACAGCCAGCAGCCTGAGAGAAAAAAAAATGTTTCAACCTACAGAGATAATTGCTAAAGTAAGGGTAATTGTTTGTTGTTGCATTTGCATATACATTGCAAAATCCTTTCTCCTTCAGTGGGGTGCATTGCTTTTTGTTCCCCAGTGCATTTCAAGTAAGGTTATCTACCCTGTTTCCCCGAAAATAAGACCTACCCGCAAAATAAGACCTGGTGCTATTTTTGGGAATTGCTAAAATATAAGACCTACCCCGAAAATAAGACCTAGTTGGGACCATTCCCAGGGCCGGTCGAGGCATAAGGGGGAACTTGAAGAGAGGCGGGAGAGGCAGGAGAGAATCAGCGGTGCCAACAATGCCAGCGCTAGAGGAAGCGAGGCGGCACCGGAGGGAGCAGGGCCACATAAGCCGATGCCTCCTCTATAGCGCCGGCTCCTGTCACAGGCGGAGTGATACCAAATGCACTCCGCCTGTGAGGAATCGATAGTGAAAGCGTGCTTCGCTCATTCTGGCCAGCGATTGGTTACCAAATTGCTTTTGGAAAGGTACGGCACCCCTGATCACCATATTTCTGTACATGAATACATGTAGACTGTTGTACATGAATAAGTGTTGATTGTTGTACATAAAAAAATAAAAAAATAAGACCTACCCCAAAAATAAGACCTAGTGTGTTTTTTTTTGAGCCAAATAAAATATAAGACAGTGTCTTATTTTTGGGGAACCAAGGTAGATATTTACAAAGCAATGAAAACAGAAAATTGTATACTTACGTTTCAGTAATTTTCCTTTCCTGACGCCAATACATGGCAGCATACAATGGGTATGGCTCCGCCCCCAGCCCAATCACAGGACCAGTTATACTATAAATTAAAGCCCGCCTCCCAAGGCCACCATTCTCGTAACAAGTACTCAATGCGAAAGCCATGGGAGGGTCCTGTATGCTGCCATGTATTGGCGTCAGGAAAGGAAAATTACCGAAAGGTAAGTATACAATTTTCCGTTTTCCTGACACCTACATGGCAGCATACAATGGGATATAGCGAGCACACAACCAGGGAGGGTAATTCTGAGATATTTATTTATTTATTTCTACCACTGGTAAACACATTCAGAACCAACTTCACCATGGACAAGACTCCTGGATAGACCAGGTCCTGGTCAGGAATGGGACAGGAATATATACTAGGTTCCTGCCTTCCAGAAAAACTCTGGAGGTACCCCAGTAAATTCTATCCGTAAGGATGACATCCTGCGGAAGAGCGAACCCAGAGATTAATCTGTGGGTCCATCTGCTTGACCAGCCACAATGCATGTGACCTAGTGCACGCAGAGTGCTACTTTCTAAAACCACCAGACAGATGAACAGATCGACCTGAAAGAAAAGGTAACCTCCATGTTCTTCCCAGCATAGCAGCCACATTTCGGGCATGAGCTGAAAAAAAAATGGTGGCCTTGGGAGGCGGGCTTTAATTTATAGTAGAACTGGTCCTGTGATTGTGCTGGGGGTGGAGCCATACCCATTGTATGCTGCCATGTAGGTGTCAGGAAAAGAAGGTACATGTTTAAGAAGGAAGCAAATAGTGTGGCCTGGCAGTGGGGACATGACTGAAACCTTTAAATACATAAAGAAAGGGCGTGAATAAGATACAGAAGGGCAGTATTTTCAATATAAGGGCTAAGATCAAGGACACGGGGACACCGCCACAAACTAGTAGGAGAAAATTCAAGCTAACGTTATAAAGGATTATTATTACTTTTTTGTATTTATTTTTTTCTATTCATAAAGAGTAGTTGATGCTTGAAACAGACTTCCAATAGAGGTAGTGAATCAGCCCACAGTAATGGAATCACAACATGCATTGGATATTTATTTACCTATTCTTTAACAAAAACGTGGTGTAAAAAAAAAAGTTAGACCCGATGGACCACTTTTTCCATAACTCTTCTATGTTTCTAAGTACATAGAGCCTAGAGCCTCAATTTGTAAACATATAGCCTTTCAATATACAATTTTTCGCCTTCCCAGAAGACTTGAAGCTGTTCTAGCTGCAAAGGGTGAGCCAACTTAATATTGAACCCTATGGACTAAGACTGGGATGTTTTAACACCGCGGATGTCAACTGGTTAAAGTTCATGTGCGTGTAAAGGCCGGCGTCCCAATACTTTGGCAATATAGTGTACTACACAAGCAAAACTTTATATGGTAACACAATAATGTTACCTGCCCTACAGGTGGCACTCTGGTACTACCAATTCTGATTTTACATTTTCTAAAATAATTGGGGTGAGAAATTGATTTCTATATAAGGTGAGAGGTGTATCAGGATAATCTGAATGATCACACCTTCATTTACATGTTATATTTTATACTCATACGGCTATTAATCATTGATATATTGAGAGGCATATGAATATGAGCTATAAGTTATGATTTTTAATTCTGCTATATCCTTTCAATATCTATTCTTAAGTTATTGTTATTATTATACATGACAATTTAATAATAAAGTTTATTACCCTTACTTTCATTATCGAATCTGGGCTGCTGGTAAGTTGGTCAATTTATGATAATTCAATAAACTTGTCATCAGAACGAACTTACATGTTAATAAGATAAATAAACAATAACAACCTTCTTATAAGTTTTGAAATCAGTTACTTATCACCAAATGTTATGTTTTCTAAATTTGACCACACACATGTAGATTAGAGGTGCACCGAAATAGAAATTTAAAAACTGAAATAAAATAAATCACCAATACCCCCACTGACCAGTAAGGCTTATACCACACCCTGACTGCTGGCTCCATGACATTTGTGCATCTCGCTAAACAGCAGGCTATGTTACATACACCTGACCTCGGTATCTTGTGCTGATCTCTGCATTCTAAGTTATGTTGTACATTACATTGTTTACTTGTAAGTGATTCACCACTTACAATGGATTCTGCTCCATGATGTCTAAAAGTTTTAGTTCTGTGAATCAGCTGGTCCGCAGAGCACTGGCCCTGATATCCTGTTTTAGGGTGTCTCCTTTCTCTTGCAGAGTCCTATGGAGCCCCCCTTTGTGTGTGCTAGTAAGCTGTGTGCGTCTCCACAAACACACAGGCACAGCAAGACAAATCATTTCTCTCCTCCCTTTTCCAAGCTATTATATGGACAGTTGCTGAAGACTGCTTTCTTCCTTGTGATCTTGTACTGGACAGACAGTTCAGGGAAGCCGAGCTAAGAGAGTTGGAGTCAGCTGTTTGGACATGTGATGACTGTAAGTGCTTGGGCAAAAATGTAAATAAATACTTTGCTGGTTGATGTATATTTGTTTAATCTGGATTCATTATTGAAAAAGGTTTAAGAGTTTAATACTACTTTAAGCTAGGCTTAGACAGCGTCGGCTATCTGTCTTTACCACCCGCACAGAAAGTCATGTGTAATTAAAGCAAAACTCCGGGCAAAAGTGTTCTTAACCCTTGCAGTGGGGCTACCCCCAAACTTTAAGCGTTAAGTGGTTGTTTTTGTCTTGGTGCTAAAAAAACCGTTATACTCACCTGAACCGTTGAGCCGGCTGCCTGCTATTCTGGCCCCTGAAGCCTGTCTCCTCCTACACTGCAGCAATGAAATGTTCCTCAGCGTCCTCACGTCTATACACAGTACGCAACGATTTACAGGATCTTAGACGGCTACAGCAGAGGGGGAGAGACGCTGGAAGGACCGGTCTAACAGCAAGCCGGCTCTTCCACTAGTTGCCTGGCTGTGTCTGGCTTTAGTGCTTTTTTAGTTGGTGACCCCGTATAAGCTTGCAGGAAGTGACATCAGAGCTCCGGATCTGCACACATGTTGTAGGTCAGTGATTAGCGAAGCATTGAAGGCACAGGATCAGTATGACAGCCAGGCAACTGTTCCCAGAAGGAGGAGTGAGCAATGGCAGCTGTCCTTTAAATGACTAGTCACAGCTTTCCATGACTTATTTTAAACGCGTTAAGATTTATATGACAGGTCAGCTTTAAAATGGCTAGCATTTGTATGCGTGACAGGCACACTTGGTTCCATAGATTTTGGTGACAACCCCCTTTTAAAATGGGTTTTGGTTGATTTCCTCAGGTTGAGATGAAAGTCCACTTCAGACTGGCTGGTCATAGAATTCAGTGGTCTTTAACATGTGTTTAGGAGTATTGCTAGAGATTTACACGACAGGTCTGCTCTAATATTGCTTGTTAGGTGACAGGTCCTCTCTAACATGGCCCTTAAAGTGACAGGTCCTCTCTAATATGGCTCATCAGCAGACATGTCCTCTCCAATATGGCCAGTCAGGTAGCAGCTCCTCTCTAATATTACCCGTCAGGTGACAGGTCCTCTCTAATATGGCTCATCAGCAGACATGTCCTCTCCAATATGGCCAGTCAGGTGACAGCTCCTCTCTAATATGGCCAGTCAGGTGATAGGTCCTCTCTAATATGTCCAGTCAGGTGACAGGTCCTCTCTAATATGGCCAGTCAGGTGATAGGTCCTCTTTAATATTACCAGTCAGGTGACAGGTCCTTTCTAATATGGCTCATCAGCAGACAGGTCCTCTCTAATATTACCAGTCAGGTGACAGCTCCTCTCTAATATGTCCAGTCAGGTGACAGGTCCTCTCTAATATGGCCAGTCAGGTGATAGGTCCTCTTTAATATTACCAGTCAGGTGACAGGTCCTTTCTAATATGGCTCATCAGCAGACAGGTCCTCTCTAATATTACCAGTCAGGTGACAGCTCCTCTCTAATATGTCCAGTCAGGTGACAGGTCCTCTCTAATATTTCCAGTCAGGTGACAGGTCCTCCCTAATATTTCCAGTCAGGTGACAGCTCCTCTCTAATATTTCCAGTCAGCTGACAGGTCCTCTCTAACATGGCTCATCGGCAGATAGGTCCTCTCTGGTATTTCCAGTCAGGTGACAGGTCCTCTCTGGTATTTCCAGTCAGGTGACAGGTCCTCTCTGGTTTTTCCAGTCAGGTGACAGGTCCTCTCGCCGAATATGGCAAGCCGGTCCACTCTAGTCAGGTGACAGGTCCACATTAACACGTGGCAGGCACACTTTGGTGTTGGTTTAAGTGACCGGTCCTCTAAAACATGGCTGGCCAGGTAACATACAGCATAAGAGTGGGTGACAGGTTCATGTTACATCAAGCTTTCCATGTCCTTTTTTAGTTGGCTACATGTTTCTATCCACAGTTCTATTATTGCACCGCCCAGCTA
>NW_017307537.1:219240-223571 GCF_000935625.1 Nanorana parkeri | reverse complement strand
CACCGGGTCCGGTTCTGCCAGGGAGGGCTGGCTCTTCAAATGGACCAACTACATCAAGGGTTACCAGAGGCGCTGGTTCGTGCTGAGCAATGGCCTGCTGTCCTACTACCGGTATGCTGGGCCTGCCTGGCCCTTTAACACTTCTCTGTTTATCAAGCTGTTGCTATGTGTCACCTGAATGTTCTTCCCTGTGTCGGGGCGAATGACCATTTCACTGATCACTGTGTGTCTCTTGAGTGGAGTACCCCTTTAACTTCCCACTGTGTCGCCATAAGGGTTACACCATTACACTGACATCCTATGTAAATGGACTTTGCCTTTAACTAGATGAGGAGAACCCCTTTATGTCACTGCTTTGTATTTAGATATGTGGACGCTTCCTGGGGTGTATCTAACCCCCAAAATAACAATATATTGCAGCTTCCTTACATATGCTGGCTGCATTCCTATTCATTCCCTGATTACTGCAAGTAACACTTCCTGTCCTTGGGTGACAACACTCCCTTACTTTACTGCAGTCGTGGGGGAGTGTTGTCACCTTAGGGCAGGACTACAGCGCACCTCTCCTCTCTTCTAATAACATGGAAAAGAGGTGTTCTGTAGTCCTAACGATTCCTGATAACTTTCTGTGACCTCATATTCCGAATAACACTGCAAGACTTGCAGGAAGTTTGTCAGCTCTCTGGATTTCTGGCAGGATCAAGATAGAAAAGACAAATGAATGCAGTAGATACATGTATATTCTTGAATGATTTAACTACAAGTAGCTGGACAATCAGTTCATGTGCTGGCAAGGAGCATGCAGATAGGAGGAGAGAGATGAGCTAATCACTGTGCTGCTTCTGCTTTCATTTTCCAATCACAGGCAGGGGGCGGGTCTGGAATGACCTGGGCTCAGAGGAAGTGGGCTGTATAATGCCGGTCATCAGACTGAGGACATCTAGTGGCAGGAAAAGGTACTGGGGGGACATTTCTGGATTGGCAGTGAACATTGCAGCGAAAAGCCCAAATATCCGCTCACATCACGGGGTTTAAACGGTTGATTGTCGGTTGTCCGCTCAGCTGCGATGCTTGCGGCAAAAGATATGCAGCATGTCGCCTTTTGCCACTATTGCAACGCATGGGACCGGGCTGCAACTCCGGCCCACCAGCTGCGCTTTAACTACGAATCCCAACATGCCTCTGGGAGTCATGCCTGTGGCTGTCAGTCTTCCAATGCCTCATGGGAGGGCCGGTGTTCTATTGAAAGCTGCGACTTATCAAGTTCTCCGACTGGTGACGGCACATCCGGTGACTGCCAGTAGGAGATATACAGCAGGTGGAGCTACTGCGCGTGCCCATGGAATCTGTGCCGGATTCTGTAACTGTTGCCACTGCCCCTGCGCGGCCATTGGCTCATCAGATTGTATAACCTAGTACAAAGTGATACCTGCCATAGGTGATAGGAGCCGATGAGGCGATAGCCGCGCAGGTGCGTCGGATTCTGTAACCTAGTACAAAGTTATATCTGCTGTAGGTGATAGGAGCCGATGATCCGATAGCCGCACAGTGCGTTGGATTCTCTAACCTAGTACAAAGTTATATCTGCCGTAGGTGATAGGAACCGTTAGCCGCACAGGTGCGTCGGATTCTGTAACCTAGTACAAAGTTATATCTGCTGTAGGTGATAGGAGCCGATGAGGCGTTAGCCGCGCAGGTGCGTCGGATTCTGTAACCTAGTACAAAGTTATATCAGCTGTAGGTGATAGGAGCCGATGAGGCGATAGCCGCGCAGGTGCGTCGGATTCTGTAACCTAGTACAAAGTTATATCTGTTGTAGGTGATAGGAGCCGTTAGCCGCGCAGGTGCGTCGGATTCTCTAACCTAGTACAAAGTGATATTTCATGTAGGTTATAGGAGCCGATGAGGTGATAGCCGCGCAGGTGCGTCGGATTCTCTAGCCTAGTACAAAGTTATATCTGCCGTTGGTGATGGGAGCCGTTAGCCGCGCAAGTGCGTCGGATTCTCTAACCTAGTACAAAGTTATATCTGCCGTAGGTGATAGGAGCCGATGAGCCGATAGCCGCGCAGTGCGTCGGATTCTCTAACCTAGTACAAAGTGATATTTGATGTAGGTTATAGGAGCCGATGAGGCGATAGCCGCGCAGGTGCGTAAGGTTCTCTAACCTTGTACAAAGTGATATTTCATGTAGGTTATAGGAGCCGATGATCCGATAGCCGCGCAGGTGCGTCGGATTCTCTAACCTTGTACAAAGTGATATTTCATGTAGGTTATAGGAGCCGATAGCCGCGCAGTGCCGAGCGTGGTTATAGAATTCGACGGCGCCACGCAGTGGCAATAGTTAGAGATTTCGACATGGATTCTATGGGCACGCACAGTAGCTCCTTCTGGCAGTCACCGGCTGTGACGCCACCAGTCGGAGAACTCGACAAGTCGGACTTTTCGATAGAACAGGAGTTGCCCTCCTCTGCAGTAGTGGGATTTAAAAAAACAAAACCCTGCAGGCAGCAGTATTGCCTCCTGAACGCCAGCCAGCCATTGCTCCGCCTCCCTCTGAAAGCGATCCATCATGGCGGCTCTGTTGCTCCTCCTAGATAGTGGAGTCACTCCTAGACAGGACGTGTGTTACTGGCTGGATCAGCAGGTCAAAATAAAGGGAGAGAAGCATAAAAAAAAGAAACCGAATGCTGCCACCATATCTAAGGAGCGGTAAGCTGCAATAGATGACAGGTCTGTTTTTGGGTTTACACATACTTTAACGTTTCTGGTTCCAGAAGGTGTGGGTTAAGGGGTACAGCTCGCTACCCTGCGTAGGTGTCGGGCACAATGCAGGATTGTGATGCCTTTGTTCTACAAAAAACCACCAAGTCAAAGCAACCAAGCCAAGTAAGGCTGCAGGATGGATCCTATCTGCGTCCGGGCCAGGAAACACGCACCCCTACGGACCTGCACTTGAGGTGAGCGTAGGGGGGGCGTACGGCCGCGTAGTCCCATAGAGAAGGACAGGGGCTGCGTACTAATCACGCGCAGCACCTGTCCTTCCCGGGAGCTGCCCGATACGGCCCTGCTGTACATGCCGGCCGATTCCAGTGTCAATGAGGCCTTAAGCTTTGAAATTGAAAGAGAGAAGCTGATTGGTTGCCGTGCAACAGCTGCTCCCCCCCTATGTGTAGTAATGGTGATGGAAAGAGCTCATTGAGTGGATGAGATTTGCAGGATTTTGGATTTATTGGGCGGTAGTGGGTAGCGCAGCACACATTCAAAAATGGGAGGATGATGTCACAATCTCTTCCTCGCCTTCCCTCTGCGTTCAACACTCAGAGAAGGAACTTGCTGTCTGCTTTCAAATTTCAGCTGGCGTGGACAAGGCTCTCGTGTGTCAAAGTTTAGTCATGTATCTGTGACGTTGTGTAACCGCTGCGCTGGGGGAAAGGGAACTCTCCGTTTTCACGCACAAAGGGTCCGTCTTCCTGACACCAAGGGGGATTTGCCTGCCGCGTCGGTATCCTACGTGGACTCGTACCCGCGTATAGAGGACAGGAAACGAGCCGATGCATTTTCAGAAGTTACTCCGAAAAGTCCAAATACAGATCAGAAGAAGTGTGAGAAGAGGCGGATGGAGGAACAGAAAGATTGTCGTTTCCTCCATGTCACATAGAGGGGGAATTTATCAAATCTTTTTTTTTTTTTATGCTCCCAGCATTAAAAAAAAAAATGACATAAGACAAAAAAAAAGTTAAATAAATAAAAATTAAAAATGCAAAACAAATAAAGTATATAAAATGAAATTAAAAATAGAAAAAAAACTTTTTTTGGTGTGTCATTTTAAATCAAAGTTCTAATCTGCTGAACAATAGGAACAGACAGCAAAGCAAACGTGACCCTTCCCTATGCTATCCAAAACTACAAAAGTTTTTTTGCCCGGAGTTACACTTAAAAAATGTACCTGTTCCGACTTACATACAAATTCAACTTAAGTACAAACCTAAAGTCCCTATCTTGTATGTAACCCGGGGACCGCCTGTATATCGGAACTAAACCATCGACTAGAAACTGAAATCAGCTTTTTAAATGGGCTTTCAGTGCGTTCTATGACGTTTGCATTCATTTTTTATGCATTTGCATGCGTTCCAGAGCAGGAAAAATGGGGCTTGCTGCAGTTTTTTTTTTCAGGCTCTGGAACTGAACGCTGCGGTGTGAGCCCAAAATACTTTTGGAATACATTTGGATGCATTTTTGATCCGTTCTGGAACTGCAGATAAAAATTTTACTCCAATTCAATCCTGATGCTAACAATTACCAAATGGTGTGTATATATAATATCTATATA
>NW_017307537.1:215058-218994 GCF_000935625.1 Nanorana parkeri | reverse complement strand
AACAGAGCCCGGGAAGCACGGCTGGGGGGGGGCGGCCCCTTCTTTGGGACACAGAAGCGATCTGGCGACAGGTAAGTCGCCAGAATCGCTTCTGTTGTAAGCCAACAGTCGGCTTTACAAGTTTAAACAGAGTCTGTTTAAACAGCCCCGATGCTGGCGTCGTCAGACACTGTACGTCGTCCGTCACAAAGGGGTTAAATCATTCTCTCTTCTCATGCTGGGCAGAACTTCTGTTTTGCAGCAGACTACCTTGTCTCTGGAATGGATACATGGTGTCTGTGTGTAGGCTTGTAACCTGAGCCAGCACTACAGGAAGAGGCCCTGAGCTGCAAAGGGAAGTTCTCCCCCAGCATGAGAAGACATGAGGATTTAAAAGGAAGAGCAGCAAAGAGAAGGGAAACTACCATGGATTACAGTAAGGCACACATTACAGTATTGGTTTATGTTAAAAAAATCTGAGGGTTTAATGTCACTTTAATGTTTAATGTTCTTGTACGTAGTTGACGTTCCTATGTGCGTGTTTGTGGGGGACTTCATTTTATTTTTTATTTTTTTGTATTTTTACATTCATTTAACTTTATTTAACCAAGATGCGTCCGGCCTCGGCATTTCAGTGTATTTTACGAGCGTGTACTTGTGTGTGCGCACGCGTAGAGTACAATAAAGTTTTTGTTCAAAATGATGCATTTTGCGATTGCATACAGTTCACGCATATACGCGCATACATAAGCGCAGGCCTCAAAATTTCCACTCGCCTCTTCCTCCCATCACCGGGAGAAAGAAGAGGGCACCTGAATACCATCAGCTAAGTGCACTGCAAGTCCCTTTTCTTTCTTCCTAAAACCGCTGACCTCTGCGCTGTGCGTCATATGTGCGTAAAGCATGCAGTATTTGCAGCCCCGGACGCAGCTCAGTTCAGCGATTTTAATGTATATCCATGTATTATCAACTTTTTTACTTTGAAGGTGAAATAAAGGGGTGGGGGCTTGTTGTCAATGACTATAACGCAGAGAAATGCATGTTACCTTTTTTTTTTTATGTTCTCCCATTGGCTTCTGTGATGTCGGACGTGGTGGCACCAAAATAAGTACTTGCACCTTTCCAAAACACCTCACTGCATAGATGTAAAATGGGAACTAGGGCGCTGCTCTGTGTCCAAGCGGGGAGGATAGAAAGTGTGACAGCCGGCCGAGCGCTGCTGGAGGAGAGCGTGTGAGCGTCCTGTGTCTCTCCTCCCACACCGCTCAGCCTCCTATCACTGTCCTGCAGAGCAGTGTGTGGGCGGAGACAGCCAGTGCTGTCACAAGAGGCTGAGCTCTCCCTGAACTGCTCGCTCAGCCTCCTATGACAGCGTGTATCGGAGAGGAGAGCGAGGTACAAACACTCAGTGATCGCTGAGTGTTTTTAGATAATTGAGAGTATGTTTACTATAGCCTCAATTATGAATGAATGGGAAGTGATCTACATCACTTCCTGTTCATTCATGATTGTGGTTATAGTAAACATACTCTGTCCTCATGTTATGAATGATCAGGAACACTCAGTATAGAGGATTCCTGGTCATTGATAACAGGGGATACAGAAAAAGAGATTGAGGACTTTGTGTTCTCAATCTCTTTTTCTATTTTAAAAGGGAAATATCAGGGGTCTGTTTAGGGCACGCTCTCCTCCCTATAAAGGCAGAGCCAGCTGTACCTGCCTCCTCCCCCATCCGTTCCACCAGTCAGCGCTGGAGGTTCAGAGCTGGGAGGGGGGAATCCCTGCAGGGAGCCGCGAGTGAGAGTCACGGTTCTGTGCAGGGACATGATCGAGAAGTGATCAAGCGACAGTATGCGTTCCCTCACTTCCCGATCTATTCAGCCGACGTGTGACAGTTTCGTTGTCACACGTCGGCTCGAACTATGAGGTTGAGTGATTTTCACGCGCCTCATAGTTCTCCTTTTAAGATGACACAAAGTGTGTCTGTTAGACCCCTAGTGTCGCCTTTCCACTCCAAAGAAGCTATTGGAGCGCGGTATGCACTACACCGTCCCCTGGGAGCCCACTGCCAGCGACGCATGAGATGCATCAGTGGCAACAAAAGGCTTAAAGGATCAGTCCACCCATAGTTCTCCTTTAATGATCTAGACAGATAGAGTTGAGGTATTTGAGCGCCTGGTCGATGCAGAGTTCCAGCTCTGGCTGCCTTGTTATCACCTAGGAGAGATCCCGGAGTGACACAGACGCACACTACAGCGACAGCCCATGACCTCACCTGCTGCCTGTAACCCTTTACTAGCCCAGTGTCTGATTTGTTTGCATTCATCTGATCAGTGTGACACTTGTACTCCTTTAAAGAGCAAGCCTAAGCAACGTGTCAGATCTATCGGTCAGCCAGTAATGCAATCCAGGAAACCGCTGCGCTATTTTTAGGCGCCGCGAAAACAAAGAGGGATTTTCGACGGCCAGTTCAAAGCTAAACTTCCCGTTTATCACCCACATGTGGTTGTCACAACCTGTGTACTGCCCCTTCCCTTTACCTAAACACTTTGTAAAGCAGAAAGCAAACATTCTCTGTAGGTGAATCTTCCTGGGCTGCGTGTTTTAGACGACATCGATTGACTATGCACCAGAAAAGGAGACAAGTAGTTTTTGCTCCTATTGGTCTGAAGCCACCAACCAATAAGAACAAGAATTAGAAGAAGACTATCTCTCCAACAGAGGGGAAATCTCTTCTTACACAGTTGTCCCTGGAGCAGGTGTCCCCACTGGGCGATTTTATCTTTTATACCTGTTCTGGTGACTGTCAAATTTTGGACTTCTCGTCACTTTCTGTGCCAGTAACCGTGGTCACCGAGACAAATAGCGAGGGCGAATATCTCCAGCCCTGACAGCAATGAAAAACATGAGAACTAATGGCCAGAACACCTAAAGTTACAGACCTTGTAATTGATGAAGGTTTAAGTTGCAGTAATAAGATTGTGCAGAGACCAAGATAAAAAAGATTAGGGATGCACTGAAATTTCGGCCGCTGAAACATATCTGCCGAAAATGGCACTGTTGGCAAAATGCTGAAAAATCTTTTGGCTGAAATAGCCGCGCATCCGTTCTTTCTCTCCTCCCCGCTGGGCGCTGCTCTGTGTCCCAGCGGGGAGGAGAGAAGCTGTCACAGGAGGCGATGCAGGGGAGGAGAGCTTGTCTCCTTCCACACCGCTCAGCCTCCTGTCACAGACTAGGAGAGCGGCGGTGTGGGGGCGGAGACAGCTGTCACAGGAGGCCGGCTGGCGGTGCGAGGGAGGAGTTACCTGTCAGAGGAGATCAAGCTCTCCTCCCTGCTCCGCTCGCTCAGCCTCCTGTGACAGCTGTCTAGATGGAGAGCGGGTACAAGCAGTCACTGATCAGTGATCGCTGAGTGCTTGTAAATAATTGAGGACATTGAATGTTTACTATATCCTCAATTATGAATGAGTGGGAAGTCATCTACATCACTTCCTGTTCATTCATGATTGTGGTTATAGTAAACATAATCTGTCCTCAAGTTATGAATGAACAGGAACACTCAGTATAGAGGATTCCTGTTCATTGATATCAGCACTGTGCCTGGAAACACACCAGCAGCTGCGTGGTGTTGTGCTGCTGCTGGTGTGAATGCAAACTAAATGGAGGACCGCGGTATGGACACAGACCGAGTGACCGCTCTGTCCGGACCGTGATTTGCACCTTGGCTCGTTGAAAATTTGATTGGGGTAATTCACTACCCCTGCCCTATGTTGTACCAGATATGGTTTAAGAATTGCGCCAATGCATTGCAGCACCGCATAAAAGTATACGGCACCCAGGAAACACTGCACTGTGCTATAATGAGGAATTCCACTCTGTTTACCTTTTTAATGTACCGTATTTTTCGCTCCATAAGACGCACTTTCCCCCCCCCCCCCCCCCACCCCGCGCGGGCGG
>NW_017307537.1:168563-215022 GCF_000935625.1 Nanorana parkeri | reverse complement strand
CCCCCCGCCGTGGTTTTCGGGGTCCCCCGCTCCTCTGGGGAACCCGTGACCACGGCATAGGAGCTCACCATGGAGCCCATAGAGCAGACGAAGAACGTCCATTCTTCGTCTGCTCTGTGTGATCACTGAGACCGTGGCACTGTATTCACAGCGCCACCTGTCTCAGCTGTCAGTAACTGCAGAACCTGTCACAGAACCTGTGTCCTATGGTCCGGTGCGCCTTATGGAGCGCAATATACAGTAAGTCTTGTAATCAGCAGGCTTTTGACGGTGCGTCTGTATAAGACGGCATGGTCCTGTACTGTGCACTCTCATAATCTGCTGTTCTAGGGGGAATTGGAACCTGGGAATACTCGGGGTGCTTTTTCCATGGCTGAGATTTAGGCCATTGTGAATACTCTGGCAGCCAGCAACTAAAGGGTAAATCTTAGAGCTTTCAGCAGGCTTTGTGACCCGGGTCAGTTTGACTGGAAACTTCCCTTTTAAACGTCTTATTTACTCCCTTTTGATCTGTTAAATCTGCCATTGAAAGTGTTTTATCTGTTCCATGAATGCGGGGAAAACATAAATGACCGTTCATCCTGTAAGAGGACATCATTGCTTAATCCTTTAGGGCCCATTCACACCACGTCCAGATCATCTCCAGACCAGACCAGATTGTTTCCACACCCAAAATGCATCCTAATGTATCCCTATGCTATTTCTGGCCTCTGTTCACACCAGAGCAGTCCGTTCCAGACCAGACAAATACTGCTTGTCCTTGTGTGCAAATAAAGACTTTTCTAGGGTCACTGACTCAAAGTATAGAAGCCAATCTGTCAGACGAACGGCCAGCAATTAACATTTTCAGAAGGGGCAATGGCCACCCCCCTTTTTTTTATTTTAAAGATCAGCTTACTTTAAAGGATGATTGTACCTTTTTAATATACATTTTGTGTCGGTGTGGAAAAGGTCTTTCCCAAAGTAAACTTGGGTTTTGTCAATGCAGTGCAAACCAAAGGCTTCCCCTCTCCCTAACAGCACTGAAGATGCCCATATACTGATATTTTCTTCCTTTAACCCACGGGCTGAATGAAAGTGAATATAAAAGATTCCTCCATCAATGCTTACAAGCATTGATGGAGGAATCTCCCGCTGTCAGCTATTGTATGCTGATAGCGGGCGTCAGCAGAGCCGGCAGATTTTCCAACTGGCTTCTTTGATTAGCTGATCGAGGGTTGCCGGCAGAAAGGGTGCTGACCACTGCAAATTTCGGCCTGTTCTTCAAGAATCAGCCAAAATTTGCATAGTGTACGGCCAGCTATGCTCGTTCTTCCATCACATCCTCTTTCAGCTGCCAGGAGCAGGAAAGGCCACCCAGTGTAAGCTTAAAGGGGTCTATGGGCATTCGCTATGAGACAGCATAGATGATTGGCACATGCTCCTCCGTAGCTCCATAGCCTGCCAGGAAGGAGCATGTGCAAAGCTTACTAGCACACACGAGGGTCACTGTATAGCACTCTGCTCCAGAAAGGAGGCACTCTAAAACAGGAAGTCAGGACCAGTGGTCAGAAGACCAGCTGATTCTGCAGGAAACTAAAACTTTGAAACATCAAGGAGCAGCATTCCTTGTAAGTGATTTCATCAGCATTAGAAATTGCTTCTAGTCCTTTTTACTTTAACCCCTTCACGACCAGCGATGTACGTCGCGGGCATTGGGCTGTTTAAACAGACTCCCGGCGGCTTTTGCCACCGGGACTCTGTTTAAACTTGTACAGCCGACTGTCTGCTTTACAGTAGAAGCGATTTTCTGGCGGCTCAGCTGTCGCCAGATGGCTTCTCCGGGCCGGTGAATGGGTCCCGTCCCCCCCACCCGACACCCTCGCCGTGTTTCCAGGGCTCCGTCGCCCCTCCTGCGGGCCCGGGACCGGCTTCTTTGGTGTCGGCGAGGAGATGGACGAACATCCGTTCGTCGATCCCCCTCCCCGTTCTATGGGATTGGGAGCGATGAAGATTGCATCACTTCCGGTCCCTGGGCTGTCAGTTCCGGGCTCTTGAAGCCCAGCTATAAGCTATTGAAGTGCGATCTGCACTTGAATAGCTTATTTAGAGTGTGAAGGTGACCCCCAGCATCACCTTAAAGAGTACCTGTCACCACTAATCTACTATCACATGGGGGGCTTGTAAGTCCGTCCCCCTATGTGATAGCAATTAAAGTAAAACAGTTTTCTTAAAATTAACACTAAAATAAAAGTAAAAAAATTGAAACATTTTTTTAAGTCCCCCGCGAGCATACGCGTCTTCACGTAAACACTCGTCAGGTGTGCCTACGTATGAAAACAACAAACACGCTGCAATTGTTGGGTATCGCCATGCACGCCGGAGTGAGAGCAATAATTCTAGTATTTTTTGGTATCTCTAAATTGATGACCTGTGGGGGCTTTTAAAGCGTTGTCTATGGACTTTTTGGGGTCCTGAATTTTGTCGCCGTTTCGCGGATGCACGCAATTTTTAACCTGGGCATGTTGGGTATCTATTTACTCATTGTAACCTCATCGTTTTATATTTTATTTAAATTAATGGGTATTTTATTGTGTTTTTTGGGGCATTTAAGTGCATTTTTCATTAAAATTTGGGGTTTGATAAGGAGTTGCGCTAATATCGTGCAACATAAAAATTTGCAACTGCCACCATTTTATTCTATAGGGTCTTGGCTTTCAGAAAATATATAATGTTTGGGGGGTTTTAAGTAATTTTCAGGCCTAAAATGTGGAATATAACATGGGTGCAAAAAATTTAAAAAAAGACCTCAGTCATGAAGGGGTTAATATCACTTTGAAGGAGAACTATGAGGTGAATGATTTTCACTCAACCTCAGTTCAAACCGACGTGTGACAATGGAACTGTCACACATCGGCTCTATCGATCGGTAAGTGAGCGAACGCATAACGTCGCTCGCTCACTTTCTGATCATCTCCCTGCAGAGAGCGGTGACTGTCGGTCACAGCTCACTGCAGGGATTCTCCCCTCCCCTCTTCGATCCTCCAGCGCTGACTGGTGGAACAGACAGGGGAGGGGGCTGGCACAGCTGGGTCTGCCTCTAGATAGGCAGAGGCAGCTGTCAATCACAAAGCTGGGTGGATCTCGACAGCATTGTCGGAATCCGTCCCGACCGTGGTGCTCTCAGTATATAGCGAGCTGTAGCTCACTATATATTGAGCTTTGGGTCACGGGAGAATGCTAGTATATGTCCTCCCGTGACACTGAAGAGAACTATGGGTTAAAAAGCTTACTCCATGGTTCTTTTAAATCTTAAAAATGGATTCAAGTACACGAACTAGTAACAATAATGGATCTTATTTGTGTATCACTCGCGTGTAGAGCCTCAAATAATCTCTGAATTGGTGCTGACACTGTCCTTCCTTCTGGAGGGTGGCTACTTTTCTTCCCCGTGGTCCCTGTGTGTGTTGTAAAGTAGTCACCACTCCAAGCTCACTCCTGTGATGGACTACACTCTGAATACAAATGAGTAAACTAAACCCGAGTTTGCAGTCCCATCACAGGAGCGAGCTTATAGCTGTGGCTTTATGTGCACACCTTATATTACTATGGAAGGCCAGTATGGGGGCGGAGGAGGAAGCCGCTTCTAAACCAGGATGGCCGAGCAGGAGGAGAGAGGAGCCACGTGGTGTCAGTTTCAGGACGACAGCGTCTTTGTGCGTGGCGGAACGCAGGATCGCTAAATATCAGTGATATTTACTGATCCTCTGTGTCCAGAGCAAACAGTGAAGTGATCAGCTAATCACTTCCAATGTTTGTAAACAACTGGGGAAACATAGTACTGTCCCCAGTTATGAATGAACAGGAAGTGCTTTACATCCCCTCCTGTTCATTCATGAGTTTCCTAATGAAGCACTCACTACAGAGGCTCCTCCCCATTCAGAAACTGGTGATAGTAAATATTTTACTATCATCAGTTTGTGAATGAATGGGAAGCCTTCTGTACTGAGTGCTCTCCATTCATTTAGAACAGAGTCTGCAGAAAAAGAGATTAAGGACTCTATTTCAACTCTATTCCAAAAAGGAAATGTCAGGGGTCTGTTTTCAGAAATATATGGTTTGGGTTTTTTTTTATTTTTTTTTACAAACATTGGCAACTCACCAATAGAAAATCAAAACATAAGAAATTGCAAAAATGGTGTGGTCAGCTGCGGTTAAAAGTGTTCCGGAAGGCTTGGCAGCGAAAGGGTTAATGGGATATAAAGTAGATTGTAAAGTTCGATTTATTTTTTTTTTATTTTTTTTTTTAGTTTTTTTTAGCATGTGCAGCCGGAAATAAACTTTTTTCCTGTTTTTTTTTCCTTTCTACAGCTCAAAGGCGGAGATGCGTCACACATGCCGCGGCACAATCAACCTGGCCACGGCCAACATTTCGGTCGAGGATTCCTGTAACTTTGTGATCTCGAATGGGGGAGCCCAGACCTACCATTTAAAAGCCAGCACAGAAGTCGAGCGTCAGAGATGGATCACGGCTTTAGAACTGGCTAAGGCCCGGGCGGTGAAGATGCAGGCGGAGTCAGGTGAGGTGAAATGCCAACGTCTGCTCTGTAGATATCCTGTGCAGACCATGAATGATGGAAAGTTGTGAAATTTATAGGAAAAGGGAATATGGAGGGCACTGCTCACCTGTGCTTCTGATAATGCCAGCCAGGCTGTCATGCTGACCCTCTGGGTTTAGTACTTAAAGGGGAAATGCAGGGAAAGTAAAACATACTCTCCCTAATGATTCGAGTTGGCATGGGATTCTGCAGCTGTCCCACACCGGCTCTAAGACCAAGAGCTAACCAATCATGTGACCACTGATCAGTCAGCTCTAGGTCTTTGCTCCCTGCAGGGATCCCCCCTCACCTCTCTGCTTCTCCTGCACCGCCTAGAGCAGGGGTAGCCAAACTATGGCCCTCCAGCTGTGGTGGAACTACAAATCCCATGAGGCATTGCAAGATTCTCACAGCCACAGACATGACTCCTGGCGAGAGATGTATCATGGGATTTGTAGTTTCACCACAGCTGGAGGGCCGGAGTTTGGCTACCCCTGGCCTAGAGCTACAGGCTGGGCTATTAGGCAGCCGGGGTGGATCCCAACAGTATTGAGGAGATCCTTCTTGACTGTGGCACCGCTGTGCCTGCGCTGTCAGCTGATCGCCATCATTAGCCTACCGTTGGCTGACTGTGGGTGACGGGGGATGGTGTAGATGTAGTCATGTGACCCAGGAGAAAAGTATAGCCGAAACCAAGTTTGACTTCTCTTTTAACCCTTTGGCTGCCAATAATGGCTTTCCACTTCTTTACCTAACAAGCTGATAGCAGGCATGAGCATGTCTTCAAATGTAACGGCTGCCTGTGCTGTACTATGTAGAAGTAATTCAGGAAGCTGTTGACGATGTCAGAATTTATTTACTCAACAGTCTCAACTATGATATTTTACAAACTGGTTGAAGATTATAATGTACTTTTTTAAAATTTTATTTCCACTGAAAATAAAAAAATAAAACGTATTTTGGGATCCATAGCACGCACCTGACCATAGGACGCAGGGTAGGGTTCTGTGTAGTTCCTGACAGCTGAGACAGGTGGCGCTGTGATTACAGCGCCACGGTCTCAGTGATCACAATGGACGTTCTTTGTCTGCTCTATGGTGAGCGCCTATGCCGTGGTCACGGGTCCCCCAGAGGAGACAGGATCGCCGCTGCTCCTTTCATACAAGTGATCCAATCAGATCACTTGTATGAAAACGAGCGGCGGCTCCACACTATACGTTTAGCTCTGCTTGTCCGGAGCAGGGCTAAATGTACAAAAAAACTACTCGCCCGGCACTCGAAACTGCATGTCTCGGGCGATAAGGATTCCACACCCCTGGGTACACCGTCAGCCCCGCCGCCTCAGCTCTCATACGTCCTCTCCATAAGACTCGCAGACATTTTTGCCCGCCTTTTGGGGGGGAAAAAGTGCGTCTTATAGAGCGAAAAATACGGTAACTGGAAAACATTTGCCTGAAAGTAAAGAATTGGTAAACCTTTCCCAAGGCTCATGCGAGATTAAAAGAAATGTAAACTGCCATCTGTTCTACAGGTCCTCTGCTTTCAGAAAATATTTCCGGTTTTGGGGCTTTTCAGTAAGCTGTGTAAACAGTTGGTCCGGTAGAGAAAGGGTTAAACAATGACACAAGTGTCCAATGCAAGAGATCACTGGGACCTTTTTAAAATGTTTTCCGCGTTCCAGTTCCGGAGTCTTTTTCCTTGCTTTCTGTCCCGTAGGCTGTCACCGGGATAGTAAGGGATGGCTTCTCTCTCTCTGACGGGGATAGGGAGATCCTCCTGAAGGTGACGGGGAGTCGTATTCGCACTCCATTGACATCGCAGCATATTTGCAGTTGATGTGTCTCTCTTGGTGTTCAGCTTCACCTGTTGCAGACGCAGCATAGCGGCAGATTCCTGTAATGTTAACCACTTGCTGACCGCGGTGTTACACTAACACTAAAAAACAAATGGCTTACCTTGCTGGTTCTTTGAAGACGGTTTATAGATGGGAATCTATAAGCAACTTGTATAGTGTAGAGTGGCTTGCAGTGATGCAACAAATGTGCATTCAAATACAATGTACTACACAAGCCCTCAGCTCTTTAACCCTTTGTTATGACAGACAGTGTGCACATCTAGAGGACCACAGATAATGAACATCGGCCCATACAAGAAATGGGGAGAATCCGTCATCACTGGGACAGAAAGTCACGGACAGCAGTAAATGCTTCGGGCGGAAATGATCAAAGCTGGAGCAGGCAGAATCTGGAGCAGTTGCCCGTGGCAACCTATTGGCTTCTCTCCTCAGGTTCTGAAAGTGAAAGGGAGACGCTGATTGGTTGCCGTGGGCAACTGCCCCAGATTCTGCCTGCTCCAGTTTTGATAAATTCCCTTCACTGTTTTTTTTATATGTTTCAACGATTGCCCACTGTGTTGTAATCGCAGTCTGTGTTCTGGTGGCGGTAAACACATGGCAGAGGCTCGAACCCTTCCCTGCTCTATCCAAAGTAATCTAAAACGTTTTGGGAACCACGCAGAAAAAAACACGAGAGCAGTTGGAATTCCTTATATTTGTTCCGGGTCGGGGATAAATTAGGAGCAACACTGGCAGGCAGCTAGCATTTTCTGAAGGAGAGGTCAGCAATGGCTAACAAGCTCCTCCTCTCATGACGGGTCGCCTTGAGACCCCATTCATAAGCATAGCAGGACCGCGAGTCGCATAAATATGTGGGGATTTGTTTCCCACCTTTGATGTGCGTCCCCATTGATTTCAGGGGGTCCCTGGACACGCACCAAACGTAGGAAAGTAGTACATGTCACACATTTTGTGACATGCATTGTGTGTGTGTGTGTGTGTGTGTGTGTGTGTGTGTGTGTGTGTGCGTACATGCGCTTTTTCTTGTGCGGGGAAAAAAAATACATGCTAGCTCAGCCATTTTTGGGGTGCCATTAACTAGCAAGCATGTTCCACTTTTGTGCACGTTTGATGCAAGTTCACAAGATGCCCATGTGCGAATGAGGACATGCGCCCCGTTACGTTGCACACACGTTATGTTGCACGCTCACGTCTGTCGCATTAAGGCCGCCCATTGAAATAAGTGGGCTGCCGACAAAGTACAAATCTCCCAGAATAGACGTGCTGCCAAATGTTTCATTCACCACAATGCACTATGCTGCGTCGCCTTATGTTGGGGCGCTAGTCAAAATGAATGGCACTGCAATGCAACATGCATTGGCACGTGTTGCTGTAACGTGTGCGTTCCCACAATGCATACATGTAAACGGGTCCTTTCTGAATAAACCTCTAGTGGGTGGGCAAGTTGTATAAAGGATTCATTGAGAACCAGGGAGAAATGGGCATTGGTAAGAATGTGAATCTCCATTGTGATATAGTTGTAGCGCAGCTTGTCCTCTCCAGGAATCGGTGCGCGTCTTATTTTCGCACTGACGAGGAGAAAATTGAAGTATATGTCAGGCTGTCGCTAAAGCTGGACATACTTTGTAAGATTTTCTTTGTTCAGCCTGCAGGCCGAATGAAGAAAGTATAACAGGTTCCTCCATGAACACTTATGAGCGTTGATCGAGGAATCTCCCACTGGCTTCATTGTATTGTGACAGAGGCCGCCGGTTGCTGTCAGTATACCCAAACAGCTGGCAGCTGATTGGCTGCTGGCTCTACGTTCGAAGATTTTCCAAATGGCTCCTTTGATTCGTTGATAGAGGGATGCCGGCCGAAGGCACCCACTGTAAGAATTGCGGCCGTTCATCAAGAATTTGCATAGTATATGGCAAGCTTAAAGGACATTTCCACCTTTTGTAAGTGATTTGTGATGTTGGTGGTAATGTAGAGGTGCGGGGGAGGGGGGTGTACATGTGTGTGCATTGTCAGGAGTCACAGGGCTGGTTTTCATACTTTATTTTATAGATTCTTTCACAGGCCAGAGACCTAGAAATTCACAATTCCCCTCCACAGGATCTGCAATCCGTCTCTCAGAGGGTCGGGTGTTATCTGTAAACTGCAATCAGCTGATCCCCCTGAGGAGAGAGCAGAGATGAGTCATAGCTGTGTGTCTGTGTAAAGGTGGCCGTACACTGTACAACCATCGGAAGACCTAAGGCCCCGTTCACACTTAGCGATTTATCGCGCGGTAATTCCCGCGATATCGCGGCAATTTACTGCGCGATATCGCTCTCCAATGCTTCTCAATGGGGCAAAGGGTCCTGCTGTCGCGGGTCGTGCGTCGCTACAGCAGGACCCTTTTTGGAGCGGATTTAGCCGCGATTCAAGCTTGCTCAATGCAAGCATTTGCACGACATCGCGCAACATGCAAATTGCGCGACAAACGTGCGATTTGCAAATCGCGCAGTGTGAATGGGGCCTTAGTCTTGCGATGGTTGTAAAGTAATTTAAAAAAACGTACGATCTGCCCATCTTGGACAGGCAGATCGTACTTGCGATGACCGCAATGCTGAACGGGCAGTGTGCGCACACCGGCCCGTTCGGCATTTGTCTCTTGAGCATGCTGAAAACCAGCCGAAAATCGTACGATTTTCGGCTGGTTTTCTAGCATGCTCCTTAGACAAAAGACGTGCGACCGTACAGTAGAAATGGTTGCACGTCTTCATTCACACTGCCCGCGATTTCCCGCAATTCTCGTACGAGAATCGTGCAGTGTATGGGCACCTTGAGTGTCAGAGAGAAGTCTATAGAACAAGACAAGTGAAAGGAGATTCTGTGTCTCTCTCAGATCTCCCTCTTATCCTGGGTCACATTAAGGCATGGTTCACACCTGGGCGTACGGAATATGCGTGTCTGCCGCGCGTTTCTACCGCCATTTGCGGTAAAAGAAATGTGCGACAAATGTGGAAAATACGCCCCAAAAAAGCTCCTGTACTTCTTTGGGCGTAGGGCGTTTTGCAGTGCATTCCTACACGCTGAAATACGCCCAGGTGTGAACCATGCCCATAGGCAATTATTGGTTTTCACATGCTGAGCGTTTTACTGTGGGGGGTGACCCCGCACATTCCCGGTGACACCATACAATCCCCGGTGACCCAGCACATCCCCAGTGACCCCGCACAGTGGGAGGAATCTATCGAATCGGGAGCAGCTGTGCATGGCAGCCAATCGGCTTCTCTCTCTCATATTCAAATCTTAACGGAACGAACTGAAGAGAGAAGCTGATTGGTTGGCTCCAGATTCTGTTTGCTCCTGTTTTTATCAATTCCCCCCAATGTCTTTTTATCTGTTCTAACAGTCCTTTATGTAAATGAGAAGAATGGTGGGGGGGCATTGGGGAACCTGGACTTGGGGCAGCAGAGAGTAAGGCCCCATTCACACTGAGCGATTTATCTCGCGATTTTTGCAGCGATATCGCTCATATTTCCACGCGATATCGCTCTATGTAGCTTCTCCAATCCATTTCAATGGAGCTGTTCACATCTCGTCGCTCAATATCGCTGGTAGCTTGTCGCTCCTACATGACCCTTTTTTCGAGCGATTTTGAGCGATATTGCTCCTGATTGCATACAGCCCAATAGGAAAAAGTCGCGCGACACGTCGCTCAATATCGCTCAAAGTCACGCGATTTTCATGTCGCTCAGTGTGAATGGGGCCTAAATGTGACGCTGGAGAGGGAGGGACACACAGAGAGACACACAGAATCTCCTTTCACTTGTCCTGTTCTATAGACTTCTCTCTGTGTCCTAACACTCCCCACACAGACACACAGCTATGACTCATCCTGCTGTCTCTCCTCAGAGGGGAGGGGGAGGGGGATCAGCTGATTGCAGTTTACAGATAACACATGACCCTCTGAGAGACGGATTGCAGATCCTGTGGAGGGAATTGTGAATTTCTAGGTCTCTGGCCTGTGAAAGAATCTATAAAATAAAGTATGAAATACAGCCCTGTGACTGCTGACAATGCACACACATGTACACCCCCCTCCCCCGCACCTCCACCAAAAACTCAAAAACACTTACAAAGGTGGAAATGTCCTTTAAGGTCCCAGGCGGCTGTCATGTCTCCTGGCTTTTAAATGACAACGTCTGGGCTGCTGGAGGAGGGTATAACTGTAATTACATTTCATGTAATTCTGACACCTTTTATTATAACAGGTTTTGGGTATGTGTTGTCAGCAGGTCATGCAGGAAATAGGACAGCTTTACGGTCTGACAGGGAAAAAATACTTGTAAGTAAAAAAAACAACAACTATTCAGGAGTGGAGATTCAGATTACTGTGGATACCCAATAGTGACTGGTTCCCTATGTACGCTTTAGGTCAGGGGTAGCAAACCTCGAGCCCTCCAGCTGTGCTGAGACTACAAATCCCATGATGCATCTCTTCGGGAGTCATGTCTGTGGCTGAGAATCTTGCAATGCCTCGTGGGATTTGTAGTTCCACCACAGCTGGAGGGGCCGGAGGTTTGCTACCCCTGCGAAGGGTCTTCGTATTGTTTTTGTCTTCTTCTTCTTATTTTGTGATGACTTTGTTTCTTTTTAACCTTACGCGTGACCTTGATCCTGACAGATGATTCCGGCGATGAGAACCCCAGTTCTCAGGCGGACAAGGCAGAGATTCACAGCACGCTGCGGGCCCTGTCAGGGAAGGTGGAAGATCTGGGCACGTGCAATGATCTTATTGCAAAACACGGCACCGCTTTGCAGCGCTCTCTAAGTGAGCTGGAGAGTCTGCGCCTCCCTCAAGACAGTTCGGACAAGATCAAACAGGTCAACGAGCGAGCCACGCTCTTCCGGATCACCTCCAACGCCATGATAAACGTGAGTGGTATAGAAACATGGCGCTTGGGAGGGATACTGAGGGGAATGAAGGCGGGGTTCTAGGCTGTGCATATTTCCTTCATGGGTGGACCCCAATTCCCAGACAGATTTACACGTATGAAGCGGCTCGGAATGGGACTATGACCGGTCTGCATTTTATATTTACCTGTGTAGGCCTGCAGAGACTTCATGACCCTTGCAGAGAGCCACAGTAAGCGTTGGCAGAGAGCGCTGCAATATGAGAGAGATCAGCGGCTGCGCTTGGAGGAGACGCTGGAGCAGTTGGCAAAGCAGCACAACCACCTGGAACGGGCATTCCGCGTGCTGCCAACTGAGGGTGGCGTTGGGGTCTCTAAAGGTAATATTTCCTCTCTGGACAGCTGGAGTGTGTATTTGTAGTTGTGGGTGTTATTAGAGGGTAGTGTCTGTGGGACTGGACTGATGACTGACAACATGGGGGGAATGCTGATCACAGGGTAGTGTGTCCGTGGAACTGGACTGATGATTGAGAACATGGGGGGAATCCTGATCAGAGAGTCATGTGTCTGGGACTGGACTGATGACTGACAACACGGGGGGAATGCTGATCACAGGGTAGTGTGTCCGTGGAACTGGACTGATGATTGAGAACATGGGGGGAATCCTGATCAGAGAGTCATGTGTCTGGGACTGGACTGATGACTGACAACACGGGGGGAATGCTGATCACAGGGTAGTGTGTCCGTGGAACTGGACTGATGATTGAGAACATGGGGGGAATCCTGATCAGAGAGTCATGTGTCTGGGACTGGACTGATGACTGACAACACGGGGGGAATGCTGATCACAGGGTAGTGTGTCCGTGGAACTGGACTGATGATTGAGAACATGGGGGGAATCCTGATCAGAGAGTCATGTGTCTGGGACTGGACTGATGACTGACAACACGGGGGGAATGCTGATCACAGGGTAGTGTGTCCGTGGAACTGGACTGATGATTGAGAACATGGGGGGAATCCTGATCAGAGAGTCATGTGTCTGGGACTGGACTGATGACTGACAACACGGGGGGAATGCTGATCACAGGGTAGTGTGTCCGTGGAACTGGACTGATGATTGAGAACATGGGGGGAATCCTGATCAGAGAGTCATGTGTCTGGGACTGGACTGATGACTGACAACACGGGGGGAATGCTGATCACAGGGTAGTGTGTCCGTGGAACTGGACTGATGATTGAGAACATGGGGGGAATCCTGATCAGAGAGTCATGTGTCTGGGACTGGACTGATGACTGACAACACGGGGGGAATGCTGATCACAGGGTAGTGTGTCCGTGGAACTGGACTGATGATTGAGAACATGGGGGGAATCCTGATCAGAGAGTCATGTGTCTGGGACTGGACTGATGACTGACAACACGGGGGGAATGCTGATCACAGGGTAGTGTGTCCGTGGAACTGGACTGATGATTGAGAACATGGGGGGAATCCTGATCAGAGAGTCATGTGTCTGGGACTGGACTGATGACTGACAACACGGGGGGAATGCTGATCAGAGGGTAGTGTGTCTCTGGAACTGGACTGATGACTGACAACATGGGGGGAATGCTGATCAGAGGGTAGTGTGTCTGTGGAACTGGACTGTTGACTGACAACATGGGGTGAATGCTGATCAGAGGGTCATGTGTCTCTGGAACTGGACTGATGACTGACAACACGGGGTGAATCCTGATCACAGGGTAGTGTGTCCGTGGAACTGGACTGATGACTGAGAACATGGGGGGAATCCTGATCACAGGGTAGTGTGTCTCTGGAACTGGACTGATGACTGACAACATGGGGGGAATGCTGATCACAGGGTAGTGTGTCCGTGGAACTGGACTGATGACTGAGAACATGGGGGGAATCCTGATCACAGGGTAGTGTGTCTCTGGAACTGGACTGATGACTGACAACATGGGGTGAATGCTGATCAGAGGGTCATGTGTCTCTGGAACTGGACTGATGACTGACAACACGGGGTGAATGCTGATCACAGGGTAGTGTGTCCGTGGAACTGGACTGATGACTGAGAACATGGGGGGAATCCTGATCACAGGGTAGTGTGTCTCTGGAACTGGACTGATGACTGACAACATGGGGTGAATCCTGATCAGAGAGTCATGTGTCTGTGGAACTGGACTGTTGACTGACAACATGGGGTGAATCCTGATCAGAGGGTCATGTGTCTGTGGAACTGGACTGATGACTGACAACACGGGGTGAATGCTGATCACAGGGTAGTGTGTCCGTGGAACTGGACTGATGACTGAGAACATGGGGGGAATCCTGATCACAGGGTAGTGTGCCTGTGGAACTGGACTGATGACTGACAACATGGGGTGAATGCTGATCAGAGGGTCATGTGTCTGTGGAACTGGACTGATGACTTAGAACATGGGGTGAATCCTGCTCACAGGGTAGTGTGTCTGAAACTGGACCCATGACTGACAACATGGGGTGAATCCTGCTCAGAGAATAGTGTGGAATTGGACTGATGACTGACAACATGGGGGGAATGCTGATCACAGGGTAGTGTGTCCGTGGAACTGGACTGATGACTGACAACATGGGGGGAATGCTGATCACAGGGTAGTGTGTCCGTGGAACTGGACTGATGACTGACAACATGGGGTAAATGCTGATCAGAGGGTCATGTGTCTGTGGAACTGGACTGATGACTGAGAACATGGGGTGAATCCTGCTCACAGGGTAGTGTGTCTGAAACTGGACCCATGACTGACAACATGGGGTGAATCCTGCTCAGAGAATAGTGTGGAATTGGACTGATGACTGACAACATGGGGGGAATGCTGATCACAGGGTAGTGTGTCCGTGGAACTGGACTGATGACTGACAACATGGGGGGAATGCTGATCACAGGGTAGTGTGTCCGTGGAACTGGACTGATGACTGACAACATGGGGTAAATGCTGATCAGAGGGTCATGTGTCTGTGGAACTGGACTGATGACTGAGAACATGGGGTGAATCCTGCTCACAGGGTAGTGTGTCTGAAACTGGACCCATGACTGACAACATGGGGTGAATCCTGCTCAGAGAATAGTGTGGAATTGGACTGATGACTGACAACATGGGGGGAATGCTGATCACAGGGTAGTGTGTCCGTGGAACTGGACTGATGACTGACAACATGGGGGGAATGCTGATCACAGGGTAGTGTGTCCGTGGAACTGGACTGATGACTGACAACATGGGGTAAATGCTGATCAGAGGGTCATGTGTCTGTGGAACTGGACTGATGACTGAGAACATGGGGTGAATCCTGCTCACAGGGTAGTGTGTCTGAAACTGGACCCATGACTGACAACATGGGGTGAATCCTGCTCAGAGAATAGTGTGGAATTGGACTGATGACTGACAACATGGGGGGAATGCTGATCACAGGGTAGTGTGTCCGTGGAACTGGACTGATGACTGACAACATGGGGGGAATGCTGATCACAGGGTAGTGTGTCCGTGGAACTGGACTGATGACTGACAACATGGGGTAAATGCTGATCAGAGGGTCATGTGTCTGTGGAACTGGACTGATGACTGAGAACATGGGGTGAATCCTGCTCACAGGGTAGTGTGTCTGAAACTGGACCCATGACTGACAACATGGGGTGAATCCTGCTCAGAGAATAGTGTGGAATTGGACTGATGACTGACAACATGGGGGGAATGCTGATCACAGGGTAGTGTGTCCGTGGAACTGGACTGATGACTGACAACATGGGGGGAATGCTGATCACAGGGTAGTGTGTCCGTGGAACTGGACTGATGACTGACAACATGGGGTAAATGCTGATCAGAGGGTCATGTGTCTGTGGAACTGGACTGATGACTGAGAACATGGGGTGAATCCTGCTCACAGGGTAGTGTGTCTGAAACTGGACCCATGACTGACAACATGGGGTGAATCCTGCTCAGAGAATAGTGTGGAATTGGACTGATGACTGACAACATGGGGGGAATGCTGATCACAGGGTAGTGTGTCCGTGGAACTGGACTGATGACTGACAACATGGGGGGAATGCTGATCACAGGGTAGTGTGTCCGTGGAACTGGACTGATGACTGACAACATGGGGTAAATGCTGATCAGAGGGTCATGTGTCTGTGGAACTGGACTGATGACTGAGAACATGGGGTGAATCCTGCTCACAGGGTAGTGTGTCTGAAACTGGACCCATGACTGACAACATGGGGTGAATCCTGCTCAGAGAATAGTGTGGAATTGGACTGATGACTGACAACATGGGGGGAATGCTGATCACAGGGTAGTGTGTCCGTGGAACTGGACTGATGACTGACAACATGGGGGGAATGCTGATCACAGGGTAGTGTGTCCGTGGAACTGGACTGATGACTGACAACATGGGGTAAATGCTGATCAGAGGGTCATGTGTCTGTGGAACTGGACTGATGACTGAGAACATGGGGTGAATCCTGCTCACAGGGTAGTGTGTCTGAAACTGGACCCATGACTGACAACATGGGGTGAATCCTGCTCAGAGAATAGTGTGGAATTGGACTGATGACTGACAACATGGGGGGAATGCTGATCACAGGGTAGTGTGTCCGTGGAACTGGACTGATGACTGACAACATGGGGGGAATGCTGATCACAGGGTAGTGTGTCCGTGGAACTGGACTGATGACTGACAACATGGGGTAAATGCTGATCAGAGGGTCATGTGTCTGTGGAACTGGACTGATGACTGAGAACATGGGGTGAATCCTGCTCACAGGGTAGTGTGTCTGAAACTGGACCCATGACTGACAACATGGGGTGAATCCTGCTCAGAGAATAGTGTGGAATTGGACTGATGACTGACAACATGGGGGGAATGCTGATCACAGGGTAGTGTGTCCGTGGAACTGGACTGATGACTGACAACATGGGGGGAATGCTGATCACAGGGTAGTGTGTCCGTGGAACTGGACTGATGACTGACAACATGGGGTAAATGCTGATCAGAGGGTCATGTGTCTGTGGAACTGGACTGATGACTGAGAACATGGGGTGAATCCTGCTCACAGGGTAGTGTGTCTGAAACTGGACCCATGACTGACAACATGGGGTGAATCCTGCTCAGAGAATAGTGTGGAATTGGACTGATGACTGACAACATGGGGGGAATGCTGATCACAGGGTAGTGTGTCCGTGGAACTGGACTGATGACTGACAACATGGGGGGAATGCTGATCACAGGGTAGTGTGTCCGTGGAACTGGACTGATGACTGACAACATGGGGTAAATGCTGATCAGAGGGTCATGTGTCTGTGGAACTGGACTGATGACTGAGAACATGGGGTGAATCCTGCTCACAGGGTAGTGTGTCTGAAACTGGACCCATGACTGACAACATGGGGTGAATCCTGCTCAGAGAATAGTGTGGAATTGGACTGATGACTGACAACATGGGGGGAATGCTGATCACAGGGTAGTGTGTCTGTGGAACTGGACTGATGACTGACAACATGGGGTAAATGCTGATCAGAGGGTCATGTGTCTGTGGAACTGGACTGATGACTGAGAACATGGGGTGAATCCTGCTCACAGGGTAGTGTGTCTGAAACTGGACCCATGACTGACAACATGGGGTGAATCCTGCTCAGAGAATAGTGTGGAATTGGACTGATGACTGACAACATGGGGGGAATGCTGATCACAGGGTAGTGTGTCCGTGGAACTGGACTGATGACTGACAACATGGGGGGAATGCTGATCACAGGGTAGTGTGTCCGTGGAACTGGACTGATGACTGACAACATGGGGTAAATGCTGATCAGAGGGTCATGTGTCTGTGGAACTGGACTGATGACTGAGAACATGGGGTGAATCCTGCTCACAGGGTAGTGTGTCTGAAACTGGACCCATGACTGACAACATGGGGTGAATCCTGCTCAGAGAATAGTGTGGAATTGGACTGATGACTGACAACATGGGGTGAATAGTGTGGAACTGGACTGATGGCATGACGTTGGCACATTTTGCAGCTGGGTGGATGTCTAATCCTCTTCCATTGTATGTTTTGTAGACCCCTGTGGTCCAGGGAAAGGAGACCTCAGCGATGAAGATGATGAGAATGAGTTCTTTGATGCTCCGGAAATCATCAGCAGTTCTTCCCAGGATTGTATGGGGCACAAGTAAGTACTCAAGCACATTTACCTCCAATTTCCAAGGCAATGCCGCCAATGCGTTCTGTCCAAGCATTCCCCCTGTACATTATGTCATGTGTTTGCCTACGTCCCTTGTTTTTAGATGTAAAGTAGTGGTCACATGGTCTTTTCAGGCCTCTCTTACCATACACGGGATCAGGCCTGAAGAAGGGGCCGTCATACTCTTGTCACTACCATGTAAGTTCCCTTCTTCTGCTGAGACTACATATCTCTGCATTCCTCATTCCTGCACAGCCTGTGCTACTCTAAGGGGAATGCACTGGGGAGAGGAGTGCTAAGAACCAGTCTACGGTCTGGCTGATACCGAGTGTCGTACAGCAGGGAGTGTGTCGCGGCCTATTCCAGCTCAGAATAGCTCTGGGCACTACTTTGAGGAAAATCACATTACATGAGAGAGTGGACGGCATGCCTAAAGAAAAAATAAGCTGGAGTCCTTCTTCAAAGGTAACCAGACGCATTTGGGGTTATGAAACAATGTAAATATTTATTAACCTATTATGATTGCGCATGCTTAATGAGAAACATATCTATTTGCCACCCTATCTGGCTGTACTTTGTGTGTAGACAACTTTGGCGCTGCAAGGAGGCTCAGATATGTTGTCTCCCATCTCATGAGCATGTACAACAGAGCCCCAAAATGAAATTGGATCTCCATCCAAATCTCATTTGCTCCAGCGTTCCATTGAGGGAACAGCGCTTAACTTGCATGAGGCGTTTGCAGACCAATGAATCAGATTCAAGTGCCACGTCCTCACTGACCACGCATTGAAAACTAGAGTGCTACGTGAACTGCTCAAGAAGAGAGTTTTACTGTGGCTATAAAAGAATCCTATTTTCTAGTTTTCACTTAAAGGAGAACTATGGGGTCAGTGTTTTTCCCCATAGTTCTCCTCAGGGTCACGGGAGGACATAAACTAGCGTCCTCCCGTCACCCAAAGCTTAGTATATAGCGAGCTACACCAATAGGATAACGGTAAGGTCCCAGCGCTAACCCGTCTATTGCCGTCTCTGTCCCTATTTGGGAGATTTACACTCACTTTGACTTGGGGATAGAGAGGAAAGGAACATCTAAAATGTCACAGTTGTCACTGAAACAAGATTAGTGAAGAAATCTCCCAAATGCAACAGGTTTTCCAGTGACCGTTGTCAAAGGTGGAATTTCTTCTCACCTTCTGTGTCCCCATAATGTCCCATCACTTCCTGTCCCTGCTACACAGAAGAGGATTATCTCCAAATGCAACAGGTTTTCCAGTGACCATTGTCAAAGGTGGAATTTCTTCTCACCTAAAGTAGTGAATGTCATTCATTGTTGGAGACTCGGTTACTGTCTCTTTAAAACGCATGTACCTGGGAAATTCACCTGCAGTCAATGTTTGGTGAATGACAGGTTCACTGTTTTATAAATATGCCCCTATGTGTTTTAGAAAGAGAAGCGCTCTCTATAGTAATCTGTTCCACACTCACAGCGAGTCTCACTCCTCTTACTTTTCTTCCCTGAAGTAAAAATGTTCTCTATTTCATAATATAGAGAAGACATTGTGATTTATTCTTTTGTCCTCACAGACGATCGGGTAGCAACATAAGTGCGGCAAGCTGCGACATCCTAGAGGAGCAGGTAAAACGAAATCTCCGTCTGTCCCTTCTGATATTTTCTGTTACGTGGTGCAGGTCTGGTAGTGTCATGTTTTAGGCTTCGCAGGGAACGTACCTAGACAGGCACTTTGTAAAATGTGGTATTGAAGTTCAAGGGCACGCAGGACATAAATACGGGGGTGAAATTGCCAACTTGTTTTTAAAAGCGCTAGGTTTTTGTCTGTCATGTCAATGCTTCGTCTTACCACAAAATTAGTAGATGACCTGCAGAAAGCATGCAGCCAATGAAATTGGAGCTCGCGTCCCGCATGCTTGCTGACAGCCCTTTATCTCGCACCTGCAAAAACAGATCCGAAGTGGCACATCCAGTATTTCACGCCTGACAGGTTCCTTTTATGCTGAACTCCAGGCAGATATAAAAGATGTATATGAATCCAGCTCATTTATAGTGAAAGTGCCTGAATCTGACTTGGTATCGGCCACTTTTTTTTTTTTTTTACTGAAATAAGAATACAAAAGGACAAACAAATGTGGTAAACAATGGCCCTGAAAGCTGATGAAAGGAAGCAGAGGGATAAATACAAATAAGGGTTAATGAAATGAGAATAAATCCAGGTATCGGAGAACATCATTGAGCAGGGTAACAAAAAAAAAAAACAGGCGTTAGAAAGTGTAACAAATATTGGTAGCAAATGGAAGGACAATGTGAACGAAGAGGAAAAGGAAAATAGATGGATGGATGGGATGAGGATAGAAAGGAGGGCAGAAAAGTATAAGAAGTAGAAAGAGGAAGAAGGAGAAGGAAAAATAAAGGTGCCCACAAGGGATGGAGGTATCCAGGTATCTAGCCGAGGTGGCTCATGGGGAAATTAAAGATCAGTGAGACTATTGTCGTAATTTGGGGGAAGACGGCACCTGATCCAGGGATTCCACATTCTCTTGAACTTCAGCATGGTATAAAAAAGTTTAGCAGACCATTTTTGTTGTCGGCGAAAGTGTCATGTAGCCGGGATTTAACCTCAGAGAAGCACAGAAAAGGGGAAAGCCAGGCTTTAGCTTTCTTTCCCGCTACTTTTTTTTGCACCTGCCCTTTTTTCAGTCCTTGCCTAGGTGAGGGCGACGTGTCTGCTTACTTCTGCAGCCTCCCGGGATACTCATCACATATCCCAGGACTCAGCAGGTTCCATACAGGACAGAGGTTTTGCAGTATCTTGCAGCAGCATCATGTAAACTAAATCTCCTGACGCCAGATTTAATTCTGCGCATGCGCGAGATCTGGCGCCGCATTATTAGGGGTTCGCTGCAAAACCCAGGAAGAGACAGCTAGCTCCCAATGATGGTGAAAAGAAAGAAGGTGGAGCAAGACAAAGCGTGCAGTGGCAGTGCATTGGATTAGAAGAGGACAACGCAGGATTAGATGGGTATGTAAGTACAACCCCCAATTCCAAAAAAGATGGGACGTTATGTAATATCTACATAATAACAGAAGGAAACAATGTGCAAATATCCTAAACCTATCATTCACAATAGAAAAAAAGAAAACATTTTTCAAACTGAGAAAATGGACCATTTGAAGAAAAAAAAAATGAGGTCATTTTGAAATTGATGGCAGCAACACGTCTCAAACAGCTTGGGGCAGTGCAACAAAAAGCTGGCAAAGTAAGTGGTACTAACAAGGAAGAGCTGGAAGAACGAATTAAGTGAATCGGCAACAGGTCAGTTACACGATTGGGTATAAAAAGAGCATCTTGGAGAGTCAGAGTGTCTCGGAAGTAAAAATGGGCAGAAGTTCATCAATCTGAAAAGCTTAGTCTAAGAATTGTGGAACAATTTCAGAATAATGAACTTTAAAATTGCAAAGACTTTAAATGTATCATCATCTATAGTATAATCATAAATATCATCCAAAGATTCCGTGCGCAAGGGACAAGGCCGAAACGCAATATTGAATGCTCATGATCTCTGGGCCCTCAGACGGCACTGCATTAAAAACAGGCATGATTCTGTGATGGACATCACTGCATGGGCTCAGGAATACTTCCAAAATCACTGTCTGTGGACACAGCTCGCCGTGCCATCCAAAAATGCAAGTTAAAGCTTTATGATGCAAAGAAGAAGCCATATGTGAACATGTTCTAGAAACGCAGCCGTCTTCACTGGGCCGAAGCTCATTTTAAAATGCTCTGTTGCAAAGTGGAAAACTGTTCTGTGGTCAGACAAATCAAAATTTGACTTTTTTGGGGGGGGGCAACCATGGGCACTGCGTCCTCCAGACTAAAGAGTAGAGGGACCTTCCGGATTGTTATCAGTGCTCCCTTCAAAAGCCTGTATCTCTGATGGTATGGCGGTGCATTAGTGCGTATGGAATGGGCACATCTGGAAAGGCACCATCAATGCTGAAAGATATACCGTATTTTGCGCTCCATAAGGCGCACCGGACCATAGGACGCAGGTTCTGTGACAGAAGCTGCAGTTAGTGACAGCTGAGACAGGTGGCGCTGTGATTGCAGAGCCACAGTCTCAGTGATCACACAGAGCACATGAAGAACGGACATTCTTTGTCTGCTCTAGGGGCTCTATGGTGAGCTCCTGTGCTCAAGGGTCCCCCAAAAACCGGGGGGGGGTGGCTGGACTTGATTGCCGCCGCCACTCGGTTTTAATACAAGTGTATTAACGGTCCAGCGGCTCCCACTGTACATTTAGCTCTGCTTCAGCAGGGCTAAATGTACAAAAAGCTACTCGCCCGGCACCCAAAACTGCATGTTCCAGGCGTTGGGCGATAGGGATTCACTCCATAAGACGCACACACATTTCCCCCCGCCTTTTGGGGAGGGGAAAGTGCGTCTTATGGAGCAGAAGATACGGTATATCCAGGTTTTATAGCAGCATATGCTCCCATCCAGATGATGTCTTTTTCAGGGAAGGCCTTGCACATTGCAGCAGGACAATACTAAACCACATACTGCATGTATGACAACAGCATGGCTTCGTAGTAGAAGAGTCCGGCTGTTTAACTGGCCTGCCTGCAGTCCACACCTTTCACCAATTGACAATATTTGGCGCATCTTGAAACGAAAAATACAACCAAGAAGTCCCATTGAGCAGTTAGAATCCTATATCAGGCAAGAATGGGACAACATTCCTCTCCCAAAACTCCAGCAACTGGTCTCAGTTCCCAGATGTTTCTAGAGGACAAGGCCCTGTCCCAACTTTTTTGAGACGTGTTGCTGCCATCAATTTCAAAACGACCTTATTTTTTTCTTCAAATGGTCCATTTTCTAAGTTTAAACACTTGATATTTTTTTTTCTATTGTGAATAAAATATGAGTTTGATATTTGCAACTCTTTGCATTCTGTTTTTATGTAGATTTTACAGCGCGTCCCAACTTTTGGAATTGGGGTTATACATTTATTCTGGACAAACATGTGGCTTGACGCATGTGGGGGCAGGGGACTTGAATTTTTTTTTTTTATTGCTTTGATATGTGCTTTTTAGTTTATTTTTTTTTGTAACACATTTTTTTAAACCCTTTTTTTTTTCCACTGAACTTTATTGCTATCACATAGGGAGCAAACAAGCTCCCTATGTGATAGTCAATTTGCAGTGACAGGTCCTCTTTATGGAGACATCAGGGGTCTTTAAGACCCCTAATGTGACCTAGGGACCCCCAGAGAAGCTGATGAAGCAGAGACCTGCTTCACCAGCTTCTCTCCAGTTTCTGTACCGGAGAGTGACACTGAATACAGGCAGCGATGTAATATACGCACACCCGACCGGATATTACAAGCGATCGGGCGTCCCTACAGACGCCCGAACGCTTGTATGTAAACAGCCATCGCTGGCTGTTTACATTCAAAGCCGTTTTTGCGCACGAGCGGAACAGAATAGGACGTCTAAAGACGCCCACCCGCCCTCAAGAAGCCGCTGTCCGGCCGTTTAATTACAACGGCCGGACAGCAGGTAGTTAAGGATGAATAGTGCTGCTTATATTCAGTGCCTCAATATGTGATGTTCTGTCTCCCCATCGTACAACATTTAATATCTGAGTGTCCAGTCATCAGGCCCCAGCACTCATGTGGTAACAGGGGGATGATGAATTCTACACAAGGTATTGGGGTGCTGTGTCAGCTAGAGCTGCAGCTAACGATTATTTTCAAAATCGATTAGTTAGCCGATTATTAAGTTCGATTAATCGGTTAATCGGATAAAAAATAAAATACATTTTAAAAAATGGCTCCAGTGATGGGACTTCTAGTTTGTATTGAGATTGTAGTCCATCACAGGAGCAAGCTTGGAGCGGTAGAAGTAAAAAAGAAAAAGAAAGTGTTGTGTACAATATAGTGAAATGAAAAGTGTAAAATTATACAGCAATGAATGCAGAATGGCACCGGATATAGAGGACTACAAAACCCAGCCATAGTACATTATACAGCACAATGCAGAATACCACCAGCTATAGAGGAATACAACAAATCCCAGCAATAGTACATTATAGCTGGTGGTATTCTGCATTGCGCTGTATAATGTACTATTGCTGGGTTTTGTAGTCCTCTATAGCTGGTGGTATTTAGCATTGTACCACTTTATAATGTACTATTGCTGGGATTTGTTGTACTCCTCTATAGCTGGTGGTATTCCGCATTGCGCTGTATAATGTATTATTGCTGGGACTTGTAGTCCTCTATACAGCGCAATGCAGAATATCACCAGCTATAGAGGAGTACAACAAATCCCAGCAATACATTATACATACAGTGTATAATGTATTGCTGGGATTTGTATTCCTATGTATAATATACAGCACAATGTACCATCAGCTATAGAGGAATACAAATCCCAGCAATACATTATAGAGCACCATGTGTGGGAAAGTGCAGGCTTACCTGAGCAGTCTTCCAGCAACTTGCTTCTGAGATCGGGCCTGTCTATCGGCGGCTGTCATCCCCCCACACCTGCTCCTCCTTACTACATCTCCCCGCGTCCCTGTGCCGATCGTGGATGTGGGCGGGCGGTGAGTGTGAGGCGGGGAGGAGGTGCGGCGTGAAGGGCGTGGATGTGGGCAGGTCTGGCAGCGGCGAGCGTGAGGTGGGGAGGAGGTGTGGCGCGCAGCATGTGTGGAGCCGTGAACAGGGCCAACCAATCAGAAGCCGATTATTCGATTATTGAAAAAGTTGACAACTTTTTCAATAATCGATTATAATCGATTATGTCGATTAATTGTTGCAGCCCTAGTGTCAGCAGATTGAGGCAGTAGGGGTGCAAGCAGCAGGTAAGTAATTCCTCTGAAAGATGTCTAAAGTAATCCTGTTAGCGCTCCCAGTATGGGCAAAGTATAGGCTCACTCTAAGGGATAGGTGGATGGGGGGGGTGTAGTAAAAGAAAGCAGAATTACAAAGGCAACAAGTGGCCTTTATAGCTGCGTAACCTTTTTTTTAAACTGAATAGCTATTTAAAGGGAATCTTTTAGCCTTTCTACTTATTTAGTAATTGTTGTACCTTTTTAATCTTAGAACCGCCCACATTCGGAAGACGCAAGGAAGGAGAGACGCACAAGAATTCCACATAAACCCAACTACAGCCTTAACCTATGGAGTGTTATGAAGAACTGCATTGGAAAGGAGCTCAGCAAGATACCAATGCCTGTAAGTGGTGCCCAGATGGGGATGTACATACACATCTGCTACATCTTCCCCTGAAACTGGGGGGAGGGGCCTATTATGCAAATTCTGACTTCTTTCTAAAGGGGGCTTTCTTTGGCTCACCACCTAGCACTCCGGGCCAGAGGGTTGGGCATGTACTGTAAGAAATACAAGTTGTATTGCTGACAATCTTAGTTGCCTGGCCATACCAATTCATCAGGTTTGGTATTTCTTAGTACATGACCCACAAGAAGTCGCAGATCAGGAATCATGATTTTGCTGTTTACCACTGCTGACCTTGTCCAGGAAATACCAGTTGCCCATCTTTCTGCGCCTTCCAGACCATCAGAGTCACTGATCTGGAATAAGCATGCAAACGCCATATGTTTTTCAGCAGAGCTTTCCTTTTAAAGCAGAACTAGAGCCAACACGTTTCCATTTCTGAAAAGAAAGTGTTAGGGTTAGAACCTCTGTCAGGTTTTATTGGCTGTCTGTCTCCAGTGCGGAGATCTACCCTTAATTCCTGTCTCTGAGATAACATTTTTGATTTGGTCTTACTTTCTCTCCTGATGACAGTGGTCATAGAGGGTAGTGAATGTCCCCAGCAGGACAACAGACCGCAAATAATCCTGACAAGGATACTAACCCTTCCCTGTAGTCCACTGCTTGAAAATGTTTTTGGCTTTTAAAGGCCAACTTTGACATCCTCCATGTTTTTCTCAGAGCGTACCTGTAATTAAACTACAGCAGTTGGAGTTGATTTGAAATCTGTGATTGAATGGTCATTGTTGGTTTACAGATTTCAGCTTGCACGCGAAACAATTAAGGCGAAAAATAAGGGTTAGTTCACACCATAAGCAGTGCGTTCCGGTCCGATTCTGGCCGGAACGCACTGCCTCGCATTGAGGCCGGCTCACTTTTTTGCCGGGCTGGAGGGTGTGTGGCAGGCCATTGAAGTGACTGGCACCGTAACCACACCCTGCGGCCGCATTGCGATCGCAAGGCACATTGTGACTGCAGTACGGTCCGGTGTGGTGCGATCAAAATGCTGCAAGCACTATGCAAGCGTGGCTACGGTGCCATTCACTTCAATGGCCCGCCACGCCCCCTCCAGACCGCAGACAAATGTGAGCCGGCCGCAATGCAAGGCAGTGCGTTCCAGCCAGAATCGTACCGGAACGCACTGCTTATGGTGTGAACCAACCCTAAAGGTCAAACACCATTTTTGCTTCTTGCCTCATTAATACTCATTTGCAGCAAACAGGTTAAATGTATCCAGACCCAAGAACAAAATATAATCTATTTCCGCTTACTATCCCATAGATGTGGTGGTTGGGTTAGGTTTTTGTTTGGGTTTTTAACCCCTTCATGACTGAGCTTGTTTTTTTCCCGTTTCTGTTCGTAAACACACTTTTGACATGCTACGTGATCCTTCCACGTCAGTAATATACTTTCTTACAAAGTGCGCCCGCACATATTATATATTGTTTTTTTAGAGGACAGATAGGGCTATAGATTTATATCCCATATGTGTACCTAACGCCTCACTTAAGACAAATAAAATATACAAAAAATGTAAAGAAAACACTTTTTCCCCAGTTTTGATTTGTAGTATTTTTTAGAAAAACACAGCTAAAAAAAAAAAAATGCAATAAATACAATTATTTATTTGGAAAAACCTCCCATCCCGAGGATTTTAGAAATGTTTCTGTTTTCAATCAAAAAGAAAAGAAATGCTTCTGTACTTCTCGGCCTAAAACTAAAACCGGCCTAAAACTAAAACCTAACATTTTAATCTTCTCTAAATTACTTTCTTACAAAGTGCGCCCGCACATATTATATATTGTTTTTTTAGAGGACAGATAGGGCTATAGATTTATATCCCATATGTGTACCTAACGCCTCACTTAAGACAAATAAAATATACAAAAAATGTAAAGAAAACACTTTTTCCCCAGTTTTGATTTGTAGTATTTTTTAGAAAAACACAGCTAAAAAAAAAAAAATGCAATAAATACAATTATTTATTTGGAAAAACCTCCCATCCCGAGGATTTTAGAAATGTTTCTGTTTTCAATCAAAAAGAAAAGAAATGCTTCTGTACTTCTCGGCCTAAAACTAAAACCGGCCTAAAACTAAAACCTAACATTTTAATCTTCTCTAAAAGTGGCCACCTGGCATACAATGTCACTGTCACGAAGTGTCACACTTGGTGACAGCGACATACTTTAAAGATCACTGTTATAAGGGGGCTAAAAAAAAAAAAAGAATTAACCCCATAGGGTGAAAAACATATCTGCAGCTGTCCCCAAAAAATGGTATAAAATTCATTTCAGTACAGCGTTGCATGACGGAATAAACGTCAGTCAAAGTACCGCAGCGCTGAATACTGAAAAATGGCCTGGCCAGGAAGGGGGTCTAAACACCTGGTCTTGAAGTGGTTAATTATATCAAGCAGTCATTGTGAATTACTCACTATTACTGCTTGATAATTTAATACATTTTTGGTTTTTGTTAAGCTGCTTCAAACTTAAGAACAGCCAATAATAACCTTAGTGACTCTGATCCTGCAGCGTTTCAGGATCAGATGTCAATAAAAGTTTTCTGATCGTTCCAACAACAATCAGAAAACGGAAACATTGTATCGGCAATAAAAATATTTATCAAAATGTTTCTATTGCTGAAAGCTTAGAAGAAAAAAAAAAGCCGGTACACATTGTGATTTCCCGATCTATACCAGCTCTCAGCGAGAGAGCCGTAAATGCGGCCCTGCTCTCACCGTAATACACCTGATTCCTGAAAGGGATCGGGTGTCTGAAAAATACATTAATGGATGCCTCAATTCTGACCCATCCATTAAAGGAGAACTATGAGGTGAGTTATTTTCACTCAGCCTCATAATCTGAGCCGACCTGTGACAATGAGACTGTCACAGGTCGGCTCAGTAGATCGGGAAGTGAGTGAAAAACATACCGGAGCTCTCTCACTTCTCGATCCTGGGGCGGCAGAGAGCCGTGACAGGGGAGGGACTGGATTCCCCCCTCCCCGCTCCGATCCTCCAGCGCTGACTGGCGGAACGGACGGGCGAGGGGGCCGGTAGAGCTGGCTCTGCCTCTAGATAGGCAGAGCCAGCTGTCACTCACGCAGCTGGGTGGATCCAGACATATTTGTCGGGATCGGTTCCGGCTGCGGCGTCTCAGTATACCGCGAGTAGTAGCTCGCGGTATACTGAGCTTTGGGTCACGTGAGGACACTGTTTTGTGTCCTCCCATTACCCTTAGGAGAACTATGGGGAAAAGCCTTAACCCCATAGTTCTCCTTTAATGAACAGTAACCGCTGATTCTCAGAGGTTACCAGCATTGCAGAGCCGCAAATAACTGGTCACGCACATTGTACGTGGCCAGTCATTTGGGCACTTCGGCGCGGGACGTACAGTGTACATCTCCCGTCACGAAGGAGTTAAAGGCTAAGTTCACATTTTGCAAAAATGTAAAGAAGTTAATATTTAATAATATATTTTAAAAAATGCATTTCTTTCATTTTTGCATTCAAGGCTGGAAAGCATTGCAACCGTGATCACTCGATCAGGGCCGCAGAGCTCAGGCTTTTGCACATTCTCATACAGGCAGAGCTCCGTACTGAGGTACAGAGTTTCAGTTAGGAGAAATGGGGAAGAACGGCTGGACTTCAAACAGCATTCCCAAATCTAACCAGAGGGAGTGCAGCTGGACGCTGTATGAGGTGATTTAATGCTGTTTGAAGTCCAGCCGTCCGTCTCCATTTCTCCTAAGGCCTGGTTCACACCTAGGCGTATTGAATATGTGCGTGTGACGCGCGTTTTACCGCGATTCGCGGTAAAAAAAACGCGCGTTTCCGAGGGCTACTTGGCTGTATCCCAATGGAAACGCGCGACAAAAACGCCCCAAAGAAGCTCCTGTACTTCTTTGGGCGTAGGACGTTTTGTAGCGCGTTCATACGGCCTGTAATACGCCCAGGTGTGAACCATACCCATAGGAAATAATGGGATTTCGGTGTTTGAGCGTTTTGCAGAGCGTTTGAACGCGCTACAAAACGCCCAGGTGTGAACCAGGCCTAACTGAAACTGTGTACCTCAGTACGGAGCTCTGCCTGTATGAGAATGTGCAGAAGCCTGAGCTCTGCGGCCCTGATCCAGTGATCACGGTTGCAATGCTTTCCAGCCTTAAATGCAAAAATGAAAGAAATGCATTTTTTTGTTATATTATCAAATATTAACTTCTTTCATTCTTGCAAGAGGTGAACTTATCCTTTAAAAAAAAAAACCTAACTCAGCCACCTCATCTAAGGGATGGATACCTGTAACTTATTTTTTTCCATAGTTCTCCCCAGGGTCACGGGAGGACATAAACTAGCGTCTTCCCGTCACCCAAAGCTCAGTATATCGCAAGCTACAGCTCACTATATACTGAGACCGCCGCAGGCGGGACGGATCCCAACATTACTGTCGAGAGCCACCCGGCTGCGTGACGGCCACGGCTCTCTGCAGGGACATGATCGAGAAGTGAGCGAGCGACGGTCACAGTCGGCTCTATTGAGCCGACATGTGACAGTTTTATTGTCACACGTCGGCTCGAACTATGAGGTTAAGTGAAAATCACTCCCCTCATAGTTCTCATTTTAATTCCAGAGCTTCAAGTGAACCTGTGCTTTTTCCATGCAGGGCAAAGCACCAAGGATCACTGTAATCTTTCCCAACAGCACATACTCGCCTTTGCTTCGTTCCCCTGCCGATTCATTGCCAGGAGTGCAGATGCCACTCTGTGTCAGCTGTGAGTCACTGAAGTCATAGTATATACAGTGCTATGGGCTTTCCCCATGCTGGTGTTTGGTGACTGGAGTGCCAGGGAGAAGGAAGGCAAGTATAAGCAGCTGGGGTAGGTGACATTTAAGTAAACCTGTTGCTTTATTTGAAGCCATAAGTTTTCTATTTTGGCCTTGCTTTAAGGTGCTTTATAACACCCTTGCACCCCCCTCTTTTGGCAGGTAAATTTCAACGAGCCGCTCTCGATGCTTCAGCGTCTAACCGAGGACCTGGAATACTACTACCTGCTGGACCGGGCGGTTCAATGCGAGAGTGCTCTTGAACAGCTATGTCTAGTGGCTGCTTTCACCATATCCTCATACTCCACCACTGTCTCCCGCACCAGCAAACCCTTTAACCCGCTGCTTGGCGAGACGTTTGAGCTGGACCGAATGGAAGAGTGCGGCTACCGCTCGCTGTGTGAGCAGGTCTGCAATGTAGTCATGTTTTTTCCTTTAGTTTTTTTTGCAAGCCATGTTTAACTCATTTGTTTGGTGATGATGGATGACCAAGCTTATTGTAAGTAAACTCCATATTTTTTTTTTCTTTGGTTGCTAGCGAATACCCTCAAAGATGGCCCAATTCCAGCTGATCTCCAAGCAGATAGAAAATCCCTTTATATGCAACTAGTACAAGTACCTGAATTTGGCTTGGTTTCAGCCTCTTGCAATCCCCTATACAGTACTGGAGGAGGGTGAGCAGGACTGGAAGCCAATCAGGTGTGCAGCATGCAAATATGTTGACAAGGGACATGCAGATAGGAGAAGAGATCTGAGGGATGACCTTATCAGGCTGGGGGTGGAGAGAGGATACCTCTGTGTTCCTTAAAGCCAACTGTATGACAGTCTAAACAATTACCAAATCCAGTTATTATGTGGTGCACAAGCTTCAAATAAACAATAAAATATCCTTTCTTTCTTGTCCATTAAGGGACACAGGAAGTCTTAAACCTTTGGGTTATACTGCTGCCTATTAAAGGATTGGACACTGGCAAACAACAAAAGTGTATGCCAACCCAGTGTATATCCCCTGCCAGTTTGCATTGTCATGAAGAAGCTGTTCCAGAGCAGTATCATACAGCTGACACTGGAACAAGTGCATGTAGACAGGAAGTGGCTGGAGAAGACTGAAGGAGATTATCCAAAGAATGAGAAAAGTATTTTATGACAAGAAATCTTGGCAACCGTTTAACACTTTAGCAAATGAAGTGTCATTCATGCAGCGTTTACATCCGCTTTAAGTGAAAAGTTTGAATAATAATAGTTCATCTTTAGTGAAAGGTGACAAGTATGGTCTCTGACCATTCATATGTCTGCTACAGGTCAGCCATCACCCCCCTGCCGCAGCACACCACGCAGACTCCCGTCAGGGATGGACCCTGCGGCAGGAGATCAAGATCACAAGCAAGTTCCGGGGGAAATACCTCTCCGTCATGCCCCTCGGTAAGTGTCAATCTTTGTCTGTGAAGGTCCTTCTTTATCCGGGTCATATTGTAGCTAGTAGTAGTTTGTCACATTGCGGTCTAGATGAGCATGCTTGGTATGGAGTTTCTATTCTTCCCATCGTGACATTTTACGTTTTCCGCTTAGGTACCATACACTGTATAGTTCACAACTCTGGGAACCATTATTCATGGAAGAAAGTGACCACAACTGTTCACAACATCATCGTAGGAAAACTATGGATTGACCAGGTAAGACTTGCTCCCTAGTCACAGAATCCTTTCACTCCAATCCTTATGCTGTCTGGTATGTCACAAAATGTCACTCTTGTTACACTATGCCGAGACTACTGCAACGCCTTCTCTTCTGACATTAGACGCCGAGAAGGCGTTCGACAGAATAAATTGGGGATATCTTTCTAGAGCAGGGGTGGCCACAATTTTTCGTCTGGAGATCTACTTTTCAAATGACGAACTCAATGAGATCTACCAACGAAAACACACCTGCGGGAGGGGGCATGGCAGTCAGTGGCACCGCAGCCAGGCCCCTCGCCCACAGTGCGATCGCCTGCACCCGGAAACCCAGGCACATTAGTGTCTGCGTTCCAGTGCAGTGCGATCCGAAAAAATGCTACAAGCACTATTTTTGCAGATCACACTGGACCGGAATGCAGGCACTGGTGTGCCTGCGTTCCGGGTGCGGGCGATTGAACTGTGGGCGGGGGACAGCAACCCCATGCCCCCTCCCGCCCCTGAAAGCAGGGAGTCGGCCGGCTTGCATTCCAGTGCGTTTTAGAGGCACCAGCGTCCTATACTCCTGCAGTGCTCGTGTGGCCGACGTTGCACACGGGGAGAGGTGTCCCGCCCCTTTCTGTCTGCGGCGTCTGACACATTCAGCCGGCAGCTGCGGGAGCATAGCCGTAGCCAGCTCCTTTTACGCACGTGGCAAAAAAAATCAGCTTCACTTTTCCTCGGATCCCTGCTGCATACAGATGGGGAGAGCAGCGGGATCCAGAGAAGACAGGACATCGCGATCGACTGGTAGTTCGCGATCAACCTAATGGGCACCCCTGATCTAGAGCATTGAGTAAATTCGGGTTTTCTGGTGGGAGCTAAGTTGACCATAGTCAGACATTGGAAAAGTACAGAGATGCCATGTTTTTCGAAAACCTTGTCGATAGTTCGACTGCACTATCAGTAGGAGAGGATAATGTCTTTCAGAGATGACTATACTAAACGTTTCGACAATAAATGGGGGTTTTGGGTCTAGTGGGCCGCCACTTGCCCCCATTGATGGGCTTCGGGTGTTCGACCCTAGGACCAACTCCTAGCTCTACCAATTTGGTATATCTATACTTGGGGTTTTTTTTGGATTTCCTATTTTATATTGATATGCCTATGCCCATTGTTTATTGCAATATTGTGCAATGTCTATTCGAACCTCTGTTCTTTCTGGGTTTTTCTTTTTTTTTCTTCTCTTATTATGTGCTTTTTTTATGCTACCATTTCTTTTGTAACTGAAAAAATCTCTCAATAAAAATACATTGAACGAAAATGTCACTCTTGTATCTTAAAATGGCCGTTCTCTTAGCATGTATTGGTGGAACCATGGTTCTGTGGGGTCACCGTGGCTTGCAAGACTTCCATGAAGAGCATCCCCAAGTTCCTGCTTGCTTACTTGCCTGGGGACTTAATAAAGAATTTTGATGACACGTTGTTCTGGTCAATAACTGACCTGCCGCTCCTCCCCTGGTACCCTCCTATTGGCTACAAAATGCACCCTTGTTTTCCAGTAGAAAGGTATGGGGGAAGGGAGCACAAGATTGCATACCATTTGTCAACCAAAAAACATTGTTAATAACAATTACATAATGAAGCGTTGGCTATTTCCATGTCAAATTTGGAGTTTCCTTTTAAGTACGACTTGTACTATCTTTCCACTAATGTATTAGCTGACTTGTTTATTTCATTGATGTTTTCTAAATATGTTTTATGTCTTCACAGTCTGGAGAGATAGAGATTGTAAATCACAAGACAGGAGATAAGTGCAAGCTTAAGTTTGCTCCTTACAGCTACTTCTCCCGGGACGTAGCACGTAAGGTGAGTGCAAGACACTACTATGTAACCTTTTGTAGTAGTTGCTTGAGCCTCCTTTTTAACCTGCTGTCCTCTCACAGGTGACTGGGGAGGTGATGGATGCAAGTGGACGCTTGCACTTCACTCTATCGGGGACATGGGATGAGAGGATGGAGTGCTCACCTGTATCTTCTTCTAGCGGCAATTTTGAGAATGGAGGGGAACGGGCCCCAGAGACCAAGACACTTCTATGGAGAAGAAATCCGTTACCGTATGTGTCTATTAAATATACTTTCCTAAGTCTATACTTTCTAGATTACAGATGTGGACAAATTTGTTGGTACTTTTCGAACCAACAACACTTAGTTCCTCCTGAAAAGTGATGGCATTAAAAGCAATTGTTTCATCTTTGGTATGTCATAGAGTAAAGAAAAAGTGCCAAAAGTGATAAATGATTGCTTATTCTCCAGAAATTATACCCAAAAAGCCTGGACATATTTGTTGGTACCCTTAGAAAATATAAATGGATCCTAGTGGTATTTCAATCAGCCTATTTAATGGTGAAAAGTAGTCGCTCTATTTGGTTTTATTGTGTGCACCACATTGAACATGGACCACAGAAAGCAAAGGAGAGAGTTGTCTGAGGGGATCAGAAAGAAATTACAGACCAGCATGTCAAAGGTAAAAGGCGGCGTGATGTTTGAGTGACTACAGTTGAGAATATAAGGAAGGTCCATGGGCGTGTAGCCAACTTCCCTGGATGTGGCTGCAAGAGGAAAATCAACCCCAGATTGAACAGAAGGATAGTCACTTTCTGAGAGACAGTGGGCTTAAAGGAGGAAGACCCAGGAGGACTACACTGTTGAAAGAACATGGAAAGGAGACATTCAATTTCTGTGTGCATATTACCAAGTAGAGATGCACCGATATCAGTATCGTTATCGGCGCCAATACCGAGTATTTGGGTGAGCACTGGTACTTGCCCAAATGCACCCGATGCCTATCCTTCCAGTATCAGGAAGCCGGGGGGCGAGTCATTACATGCTGCCCGGCTTCCTGATTGGCCGGGAATTCGGGTCCATGCTCCCTGGTGGCGTCACCAGGGAGCATGAAGCTGGCTTCCCAGCCAATCAGGAAAACCGGGGTGTGGGTAATAACTCGCTTTCCTGGTTGGCCGGGGGGCCAGCTCCATGCTCCCTCGTCACTTGGTAAAGAGGGAGCATTGAGCCGGCATCCCAGCCAAATAGGAAGCTGGATGGCATGTAATCACTCGCTGCCCGGCTTCCTGATTGGTCGGGAAGCTAGCCAATCAGGAAGGTGGGGCAGTGAGTCTTTACCCGCCCCCCGGCTTCTTGATTGGCCAGAAGGCCGGCTCCATGCTTCCTCCTCACCTGGTGACAAGGGAGCATGGAGCCAGCTTTCTGGCTAATCAGGAAGCCGGGCAGCAAGTCATTACACGGTATCAGTATTTTGTTTCGGCAAGTCCCGAACAATAAATATTGGTACTTTGTACGCGATACTGAAAAACCGGTATCTGTGCATCCCTATGACAAAGCCACAATGCTTCTGGGAGAATGTCTTGTGGACAGATGACATAAAACAAGCTTTTTGGCAAGTTGCATTAGCTCTTTAGAAAAACAAAAAAAAGCTTTAAAAGAAAATAACACTGTACCTAGTGAAACATGGAGGAGACTTTCTTGCCAGGTAAAGGGAGCCCTCAATCTGTGCAGGGCACAATGAAATCTCAGGGCATCCACATAATGAGAGAACAGTTGTCGTGTGCTCTATCAGCCAATATCCTTAAAAATGTCCAGGCCCCGCAGAGGTTCAAGTGGATCCTAAAATGTCAGCACTTGAACTATCTCATTGCTTGGAGTATCTAGTCCTGGATATGGCCCGGTTCAGAGCTTTCCTCCAACAGGTCGAATTCTAGATTGTCTGGGCCTACTGGTTGCCCGCCTTTTGAGGTAGTCCTGAATGCCCAATATCATTCCAGACTGTGGCAACTCAACATTCTGGCAGCGTGAGAAAGGCAGGCTCAATCTCTGGATCACCACATTCACCTGACCGACATAACCAGCTGTACCCTGGCCTGGTGGATCACGAGTCCAGCGCCGGAGTCAGGAAAAGCCTTCCTCCTAATGTCTGGAAGGTCCTCCCAACAGCTAGCCTGTCGACCTGGGTAGGAGTTCTCTATACTTTCTTGGTGTAATGTGCTTGGCTGGAAGGGGAAGCGCGTGTCCTAATCAATATTCTTAATCTCGGGGTGATTCAGTTATCCATTGACCCTGTGACTGCACGCTCATCCCACCAGGATTCAGTTGGACACTTCCACAGCAGTAGCTTACATCCACCATCTTGGAGGGCCAAGCACCTTGCAGCTCAAACATGAGCAGATTTGAGTCTTACTTGGGCAGAACGTCATGCTCCAGCCCTGTCTGCTGTGCACATGCCAGAGTGAAAAACTGGCACGTGTAATTTCTCAGTCTTCGATGTCTGGGCCATGGACATTGCTCTCTGCACCCCAGGGCGTTTCAAGACATCTGCCACTGGTAGGGATGCCGGACATGGACTTCCTGGCTTCCAGGTTCAACAACATATAGAACGCCTTTTTGTGCTATGCAGGATGCCTTAAAGTGTATTTCCAATTTTGCAGTCTGGCAGCGCCAATCACAGGTACTGAGACATTATCCCGGTCCGCAGCTGCATTATCCCGGTCAGCTTCCTGGCGGGCACGTGGAGCTGCGAACACGCCCGAGCCCATCACTAGCCTGGACATTGTTCTCCCACTGCCATGTCCTTCTCCATGTCATCCCAAGGAGATTTGTCTGCATGTGGTACATGCTGTTCATGTCTTCCTCTCTGCTGCTGCTTCTTTTAGACAGATTGGGCCTCTCTTTGTCATTCCCGAGGGTCTGCAACAATCATTATCTACAGGTGGAAATCTAATCATTCTAGTCTATGGAATGAAGGACCTGTAAAATCTATTTCTTGGAGTACATTAAAGGGCACAAGTCCCCCTTTGCTCTGTTCCTATGAGCCACTCCTACTGTTGCTTGCTACAAAACCGAGGCATGCCTGGAGTGGAAGGGGTTATACCGGGATGTCTTACAGCTCGGTTTGCCAGTGCCCTATCTCCTGAAGGCAACTGCATAACCCAAAATACTTGAATACCCCTGTGTCCCTTAATGTACTCAAAGTAAAGGATTGTAGAGGCAAGACAATAATGCTATTTTGTGAGTGATGACCTGGCACTCTTATGACAGTGGTGCTTTAATCATTTGTTTTCATCATTGCCTTCAGGAAGAATGCAGAGTACATGTATTACTTCTCAGAGCTGGCTCTCACACTGAATGCCCCCGAGGAAGGTATGGCCCCCACAGACAGCCGCCGGCGTCCGGACCAGAGGCTGATGGAGAATGGCAACTGGGATGAGGCCAACCTAGAAAAGCAGAGACTGGAGGAGAAGCAGAGGATCTCAAGGCGGAAGAGAGAAGCGGAGAGAGAGAAGGCCGGAGAAGGTGGTAAGAACAGTAAACTTCTAGCCATGAAGATGTATAAGAATTTGTCTGAAAGAATTGTATATGTTGCAGCAAAGATTCTGTAGTTTGTTTGGAAAGATGACCACTAATTGTTTACTACAAAGGGGGCCCAACTTTTGGTTACTGTTTCCTTTAGCTTCACTTTTCAACTCCTTTGTGCACTAGCTCCTGTTTCTGTATACCGTGCAAAGGGCAGTATAGGGAAGGTCTGGTATTAGTCATTTCAAAAGTGCTTCACCTTCTATTAATTGTATTGATAAAGAGTAGGGTGTCCTGGCCAACCATATTACACATGCTATGACTGCATAATTCTATTACACAGTGGTGGTTTCCAGGGATGGTACAAAGGTCACTGAGAATGGGGGTTGTACTTTATGTCAGCCAATAGAACTGCATACAATGATGTCACCTTTCCTCTAGTCTGTTCTTTGTAGCAATATATGGCAATTGTACTCAGGGAGCGGTACCAGAAGGTTGGTCACCAAACTTGATTTTCTTGGTAGAATTGGAGTGGATCCCCTTTGGGGTCACTGACATTTCTAAAGAACTTGCCTACTCTGGCCAAAAGTGCTCAGTGTCCCACTTCATATTGTGAGATCATGTGTGTATGTGTGTGGTCATATTTGGCCTTAGTTAAAGGAGAACTCCCAGGTAGAAATAGTCTGAACCCTTAAAGGGCAGAGGTGTGGAAATTTAAAGGCCAAAAATATGTATTGTTAGGACCGTGTCAGTCAAAGTACCGCAGCGCTGAATACTGAAAAATGGCCTGGATGGGAAGGGGGTTTAACACCGCGGATGTCAACTGGTTAACGTATACTGTGAGACGGGGTCATTTGTTTTGTTGCAGGTGTGCCGGGAATTCTTTGTGTTTTGTATTGATCTTCTGTACAGCTCCACATGTAAGAGCTAAGAGCTGTGTCCCTGATCGCACAGAGCAGATTGGTGAATGGACGTTCTCCGCTCTGCTCCCCGCTCTCAATCCTGAAGTAATTTGCCGACGTCCGAAGAGCTCTGGGGACCCCAAAAACCACTTTGGCTGGCACAGAGGAAGGCTGCTTACATGTGATCTGGGCAGCTGTACAGCCACTGAGATCACTTGTACAAAGGGCCTCCCCTGCTCTACATTTAGCCCTGCTGCTTGCCCGAAGCAGGGGTAAATGTAGCTAAAGAAGAGCTGTTCCCTGCTGCATTTAGGGAGGTGTGATCTGTAAGTTACAGTTGCTTCGTATGTCCTTTGCCATAAACTCTGTGGAGAAAAATCCTGTCTTGGCACAGTTTTACCCACTGCCAGTTCACTTATAGTCCTGACGCTCCGCAGTCTTAGAATTGCAGTAGTTAGCCCTAGTGTATGGAAATGCTTATTCTTATTCAGACCATAACATAAAGACTCAAAGCTGCTGGGTGAAAGGACAGCATCCCCAGTGCATGATATGAGGGAGACGAGAGTAACTATAGATAATACTTCCTTCCCCAAACTCTGCAGGAAACAGCTTTGTGGATTTATTTTACGTTGGTCAGAAATGCTGAAGACGACAGCTGCGGATCCTCCTGCACATTAAGACTCAAGTCAGCTCTATACTTCTGTTGTAGGAGTTTTAAAGGAAGCGTACCAGGAGAAAAGCAGATGCTGGTTATAATGGGCCTCCTTCTTAAAATGCTAGTTGTTCTTGGAGTCTCGAAGCATTCAAGTTAGAAACGTCCCTTCAAGTGAATGCAGAGCTCCATTCTTCTGTTAGGGCCGGTTCACACCACAAAGTCTGCGTTCCAGTGCGTTCGCCCCCTGGAGCGCAAGCTGGCCGTTCAGGGCTGGGAGGAGGCATGGCGGTGCATTGAATCAACATTAGTGCCTGTGTTCTGGTCCATACTGCAAGCACTATTTTTGCAGATCGCACTGGACCGAAACGCAGACACTAATATGCCTGTGTTCAGGGTGCGGGTGATTGCCCCTTTGGGGGGCATGGCTGCGGTGCCATTTATTCAATGCACCGCCACGCCCTCCTCCCGGGAGCTGGCCGGCTTGCGTTCCAGAGGCCGAACTCACTGGAACGCGGAGTTTGTGGTGTGAACCCGGCCCTAAGGACAGTGACTTATATATTTAGAATGCTTCTCACTACAGGTTTCCATTAATGAAGATGACCAGTGGAGGGATAACGTCATCATAACCAGGAACAAAAGATTCATTGGGATGTGGCTTCCACTTGTTGTTTATAAGGGTGCCAGGTATTGGGTTTGCATATTGATGGTTGCAGGTAGTTGGTCAGAATTGGATTCGAGAGAGTTGTCCCTAATATCACCTTTGTTTTTCCCATAGAATCTCCAGTGGATCCCTACAAACCGTTGTGGTTTGACCGCAAGATGGATCCGGTGACCAAGGAAATGACGCACATCTTCCGCGGCACTTATTGGGATGCTAAGGAACGACAAGATTGGAACGGTTGCCCAGATATCTTTTAAGGGACGATGGGAAGTGGCAACATCTCTATCCCCTCTCAAGTCCTCTTCCGCCCCATGCTCTGCCCCTCTCTTTTTACCTTCGGTGATGCCTTACTGACCCTAGTTCAGCCCCCCTTTTGGATAGGGCAATGCTCTGCAGACTTTTCCCATGGTGCTTTGTTCCTGTTTAGTCACCTATCCTTTAAACCTTTTTATTTTAGGAAGGGGTATTCTCGTTGCCTATAGCAACTAGTCTTTCATTCCCTCGGGCAGAATTAAAGGGGCAATCTATGGGAAGCCCAGTTCTAGCTTTGGTTTGTTTGCCGAACAAGGCCCATTGTGTTTATGCCAACACTTCTGCTTCTCATGATTTTTATGAAAGACACGGCCACTTATTTTGCATTACTTTGGGTATGATTTCAGTGGCTGACCATTGCTGACCTGTCCAATGACTGGCCTCTGATATGCCGACTCAGGAGCCAAGAAGCAGCCTGCATTTACAGTATTCGTTATCCAATACTATACCAGCACACCACAATGACTTGGGACCTGGACGACAATGTGTATATCGGCATGTGATCAGGCAGTTGACAGGACAGCGATGGTCTGATTTCATTGGGCCCCTTTGCTCTGACGGCATACTCTGACATAGGAAGCTCCATTTAAGGGAGCAAATCTTTTAGAAGTAAATTTGCCGAATCGTGATGCAAGGATTATTATTTTTTTCACAGTATTCCATAATTACTGGTTCTCTTTATAGTGACTGTCCTTTTTTTTTTGTTGTTTGTTAAGTGCAGCCACATCAGAGGTGCACATACCTACAGCAGCTTTCAGTGCCCCCGCTCTATTCGAATACCACCCCCTTGATCGGGCAGAGTTTCGGCACTTTTTAGTAGCTCGCTCCTCAGCAGTCTCCCAGCATTTGAGGCAGCCAAACCTGCACTTTCTACCCGTCAGCAGCTTTATTTATTATTTCTCTTTTAAGTAGCTGGGGGTCCCACTAGCTCGTCATCGTGATACTTGCTTTGGTAGGAAGAATTCATTTGCACTTGTAAGACTTTTATTGATGATGAACTCTGGTGGTCAAGGCCCAGGAAGGGTGCATATGTTCTCCATTACCAGGTAGGAGCACATCTGCAACATTTAGTAGCCATTTTGTTTTCCCCCCACTTGGTAACATGGACAGTTTTGAGCACCGGGGCTTAGAGCTACGTCACACCAGTGATTCAGCCAATGATCACGCCTCTTCCTTGACCGGAGGGCTAAAAGTAAGTTCTATTTCTCCTACGGTACTACTTACTAACCAATCTGGCAGGTGTGCGCTTTATCGTTCCAAGGAAGAAACTCCCATTAGGAAAAGTGGCGCTTTGCATTTCGCCGATTCCGTCGCCAGTAAGGCGTTGTCGGTGACGGGATCGCCAACGTGACGCGGCCATAAGGACTGCAAGGCTTTCTTACATGCGCGGTGAGGAATTTCTTTGCCGTATTATTTAGTTTGTTCCCTTATTTGTGAGTAAAGGGAGCTTTCTATTTTTTTATTATCACACGTGTCATATGTCTAGAGAAACTCTTGATAGCTTTGCACATGGAATCTAAATTCTTGTAGTGGACCCCATTGCATAATGCTAGATTCAATCCACAGATTGATTTGATTATCTCTTCTGAGCAGGGATCAAGCACTCTAAAGCAGGGGTAGCAAACCTCCGGCCCCCTCCAGCTGTGGTGGAACTACAAATCCCACGAGGCATTGCAAGATTCTCACAGACATGACTCCCGAAGAGAGATGCATCATGGGATTTGTAGTTTCACCACAGCTGGAGGGCCGGAGGTTCGCTACCCCTGCTCGAAAGCCTGGTTTATGCCATGGCCCTGTAGAAAGTACTACTGCACTGTACTCTTTACATTAAAGGGACACTAAACTCAGGCGTTAAATCTTAAAAATACATTCAAGTACCTTAACTATTAACAAAATTATATCTTATTTGTGTATCACTCGGCTGTAGAGCCTCCAATCATCTCTGGATTGGTGTGACCTTCTGGAGGGGGGCTACTTTTCTTCCCCATAGTCCCTGTGTGTGTTGTAAAGTAGCCACCGCTCCAAGCTCACTCCCGTGATGGACTACAATCCCAATACAAATTGGTAAACTAAACCTGAGATTGTAGTCCATCACAGGAGTGAGCTTGGAGCGGTGACTACTTTACAACACACACAGGGACCACGGGGAAGAAAAGTAGCCCCCCTCCAGAAGGAAGGACAGTGTCAGCACCAATTCAGAGATGATCTACAGCCGAGTGATACACAAATAAGGTACTTTGAGGGGAATTTATCAAAACTGGAGCAGTTACCCTTGGCAACCAATCGGCTTCTCTCGTCAGTTAAGATGTGAAAATGAAAGAGAGAAGCTGATTGGTTGGTTGCCATGCACAGCTGCTCCAGTTTTTTATAAATCCCTCTCCTTTTTGTTCATAGTGAAAGAACTCGAATGCATTTTTCGTATTTAGCTCCTGAGTTGAATTTTGTTGGGTGAATCATCACACTGGCAGGGGGCGGTCTGAGTGCATAGGGGAAAACCAAGCTTGTACGCACCGTTATTCAGTACAAAGGATTCTAGTCCCGGTTGGCAAGTTTCAACCTAACTGGGTCTTAGAAGGTAAGCTGCGGCTGGACCAGAACACATTAGCAGAGACTGCGGTCATTTATTTCAGACTATAAGTGTTGGAAGGAGCTGATCTGGAACGCAGAGGTGATTTACAGCGGTGAGTTCATGGGGTCAACTGTCACTTTTTGCATTTGGTCTGAGTAGTAGCGTCGGGTTAGAGCTACTTATCAGTCAAAGTGGATCAGTAACTTCATGACCATCCGAGGGCATCTGCTTTGAGATGGGCCGTACTGACGGTACCATGCTGCCTGTAATGAGAATATACGACTTACATAAGTGCGGGAGCTGCCATTGCCAACATATTTATTCCGCGTCAGCATCTCGTCATATGGCGAAGCAAGTCAGAAAGGCTTTAGCAGTAAGGACGGGCTCGGGAGTGTTGAGAGCTCCACGTGCCGAGCCCGCCAGGAAGCTGGCAGCGTCAATCACCGGCACTGAGACATTTCCCGAGCTCTGCAGCTGCGGACCGGGATAATGTATCTGTACCTGTGATTGGCGCTGTCAGCTTCCTGGCGAGCTCGGCACGTGGAGCTGCGAACACGCCTGAGCCCATCCTTATTTGGCAGCTCCCATGTTTCCTCATATAGAGGGAGGGACTTGATGCTCGCCTGTCCCATGACCAGCTTTAACTCCTAAATGACCTAGTCAGTGTAACCAAATCTGATTCTGGGCTTGTGCACACAGCCTACCGCATAACATGTCCCGGTCTGCAGAGCATTGCTCCCATAACTCTTTCACCAGGTCTCCAACCATCTCACTGCCCCCCGCCTTGAGCGCTAGGGTGGGCGGGGGCGCTGTCTCCTGCCTTATGTTTGATTTAATCTCTGTGATTTTTGGGTTTGTTGTGCGCATACTTTTTGTTTCTGTTTTGTTTTTCTTTCTGTCTTGTGGGGGAAGAGGAAGGCCAGGGACTGTTCAATGTCTGACACCTCTGCTATTAAGCAGAATTCTAGTGGCATGTAGATTTATATCTTACAGGTTCAGTATAAAAAAAAAAAGCTCTGTGTAAGTTCCGAGTCGGCCTGGTAAGAGGTCACACAAGGCAAGGGACCCCTGTGTGACCAAGTTCAGGCCTGGTGACTGACTACTGCATTGCTGAATGGACCACATGCTCTACCCCTCGATGGAGATCTGAAACCTGGGGTGCACATGGTACACTGCGATCGCATTTACTATAACCTGCGAAATGTAAGTAACAATATCCAGCAGTCATGCGAAGGTTTTCGAGCTTTGATAACCGCATTGCATCATGAGAGAAAGGGTAGAGTCGCATGCTCCACCAAATCCGTTAGTAATAGGTTCACTACGCTCTGGTGAGTGTAAAGAAGTTGAGTATAAGCAACGGCTGGACAGACTGCTAAGTGAACCTGTTGCATAGGCAAAGCACATTCGCTCTATTGGTATTAAAAATGACTTTCTCTTTCGTTCATTGAAGGACACATCAGGGATCTTCAGATCTTGACTGTTGGGTTATAGCGCCACCTTCAGGAGTAGGACACTAGGCACAAAACAGCAGCACAGCCTAAGGGCAACCCCTGCTGGTGGCCAAACCCCCAACTGCTAGGGGCAGCTCGGTTAGTCACAAAGCAGTACAAGCAAAACATAATCACAGACATAATTACGGAACAGCCCTAGGGGCGGGTGCTGTGTCCTTCAATGAACGCAGAACGCATTTTACCTTGAGTACAACAAAAATCCTATTTTCTCTTTCATTCATTGAAGGACACAGCGGAGATCTTCAGATCTGGACCGTTGGGACATCCCAAAGTAGTAACTACTGAGTGGTGGGAACAACAAAACCACTCATGGGAGAATGAAAACAAAAATGTGCATGATGGGGTATTCGAGCGGAAATTGAACAGGACAAAACAAATTGAAAGATAATTGTAAGGTGTATGGCCAGCTTCAGGCTCTTGTTAAAGGTTCTGATCCGCTGGGTGGACTGCTGATACTTGGAACAAATTAGCCAGTAGTCCATCCGGAGAAGACGGTTCTCTGCGAGACAAGAATATTTATAAATCACAGTTTTATATTTGTGGTACTCTAAATGACAGCACTGGAAACAAGTAACATATTGTGGCGTTTGTTTAAAGCCATGACGGTTGGCTTAAAATAGGTGATGTCAGGAGCTGCACTTGAGACACTCTAAGGACCGCACATAATGTTAAGAGACTATGGGCAGGCTTCAAGAGATGGTCAGAGGCTGCAGACCTGTGTAGCGCTAACCCCCCACCGCATTTAGTGACTTACCAATCACATACAATACAATCAATGACAGGCTAAGGCACTCTGGCACTCAGTAACCACGGCTATCTATCGCCTACACGGAAACCTGCAATGTCAGACCGTCTCAGAGGTAAATCTTGAGATAGATAAGATCAACAGTAATATCTCCCCTATGAAGTGTCACACCCCCTCTAAACTACTGGCCAGTAGCAATGTCCTAGGCTAGCCAATGCTGGGGCCCATGCTGTGTAGCAGCTGTGTAAAAGTACATTGGCCCAGAGGCCTCTCATCGCTCCCAGGGTTATCTTGGAAAGGATGATGCCTGTCTGCAGCAGATGAACATCTTTCTTTCTTCAGACCGACTCTAGGGACGAAGGTGAAGTCATCTATGGTCTCTTGCAACACATCACCGCTCGTCTAAGGTCATCTAGAGACTCTCGCAACGATCTCCGTTCAATCAGCTGGGCTGGCTGGATCACTCCGGTGTCCGGATCGGCTGCCGCGATATCTCCGCCGCTGCCACGCCACTAGGCCTAAGTCACCGTCTCTCCGTCTTATTAAACGAGCATTAGTCTCTCCAACACTATATTATCAAAGATGACCACGCAACTCTGTTACCGACAGTCTTAACTCAGACAGTGTGCCATAGATCTGCACACTTCAGGTCCCGGTCCCAGACTGAGCGCGCTCCACAGTTACAGCCCATAGTCTCCTTCCTTCCTCTCGCATAGCATCCTGGGAGATGCAGTCCTCAAGGTCCTTTCAGCCATGTATCCATATCTGCTCTGCACTACAATCCCCATAAGTCTCAGCCTCATATCACACACACAGAGGCAATTAACTGTTTGCAGTCAGAAATCCACATCTCTACAGTAGCACATATATACATCTATAGAGGGGCTACACCTGCAACAGGAGATTGTTATAGACTGGGGTCATGTTTCAGGAGATGGTCATAGACCGGAGAAAGGTTACATGAGACAGCTGGACATAACTGCTATTATAGCTCTTTCAAAAATCAATGTTTACACATGTGTCCCCTTCCAAATTACTTGTGCCACATTTGGCATTTCTCTTAGCAAAAATCAGATAAAAAGATCGGGTGTCTGAAAAAGCTTACAACTTTCATTAATGGATGCCTCGTTAGAATAAAAATGGCCTTTAAAAATATAACATAGAAGGGTCTTAATTGGCATTCAAGCACTACAAGGTGCAATGGAGGCAGCACAAATTGACTATGAACAACGTATAGCAACTGAAAGTAATTGTGTGTGTGTGTATTGCCAGGATTTCTGTGAGTGATGTTAATGTTCCTGTGTGTGTGTCATATCAGTATGTATACATGTGTGTGCAGTGTCAGTATATGTGTTTTTTTTTCCCCTGTAGTTTTTAATTTTAATCATAGAGGACCAACAGATTCACTCTCTCACAGAAATACACACACAGAGAAACACACATACACTCCCTGAAATACGCACCCCACACACACACACACACACACACACACACACACACACACACACACACCTACCCACACCCAGAAATACACATACCAATATAGAAATACGCACCCCCCACACACCCAGAAATACACACACAATAAGGCCCCATTCACACCTATAAGGAATCCCTAATTAATCTAAATTCGGACGAATTTTCGGACATTCGGATGTATCCGAATTCCGAATTACAGACATAACGAATGCAAACGAATCCGAATTTCCATTTCCGAAATTCGGTAGCGGTAGTTCGAACGTTCGTTTCGTTTTCGGTTCTTATTCGTTTCGTTCGTTGGAGAAAAGTGACATTAGAGAAGGAGAAAAATATTTTTCCCCCTCAAATGTCATGAACGAAACGAATAAGAACAGAAAACGAAACGTTCGACCTACTGCTACCGAATTTCGTCCAAATCCGAATTGACTTTCACACCCGAATCCCGAAAAACGAAATAACACAAATCCGAATTTGAAACGAAACTAAACAAATTTTTTGGCAGTGCACATGTCTAATTATTATTATACAGGATTTATAGAGCGCCAACAGTTTGCGCAGCGCTTTACAATATAAAGAAGACATTACAATCACAATACAATTCTACAATACTAATCTGGCGTTTACAAGCAGCAGCTGTCACCCATTCAAGTTAATGATCAGGTGACAGCCGCTGCATGTAAAAGTGGTAACGCCGCCACATGTACTCGTATGTGATATGGTTAAATGAAGTTGGGGATCAATAAATCAATGATGCATCCAAGGATAGTGATTGATTTCTGACCACTTGTAATCATATCACATGTGGTGTGCAGGCGTTTACATGCAGCGGCTGTCATCTCATTAACTTGAACAGGTGACAGCTACTACTTGTGAATGTAAGATTTAGGATTCCTGCTGCAAGAAAATTCAAATTCCTGCAGGAATTCCTAATCGCAACCTAAACTTACAGGTGTGAATATATATA
>NW_017307537.1:162259-167735 GCF_000935625.1 Nanorana parkeri | reverse complement strand
TATATACACGCACACACACACACTAATCCATCCTTTCGGCCAGAGCTCAGAGCTGTCAGAGCTCCGGCCAAAAGTAACTAGTAAGGCCTGGTTCACACCTGGGCGTTTTGTAGCGCGTTCCTACGCTCTGCAAAACGCTCAAACACCGAAATCCCATTATTTCCTATGGGTATGGTTCACACCTGGGCGTATTACAGGCCGTATGAACGCGCTACAAAACGCCCAAAGAAGTACAGGAGCTTCTTTGGGGGCGTATTTGCCGCGCGTATCCATTGGGATACAGCCAAGTAGCCCTCGGAAACGCGTGTTTGTTTAACCGCAAATCGCGGTAAAAACGCGTGACAAACGCGCATATTCGATACGCCTAGGTGTGAACCCAGCCTTAGTGCCAGCATTTATAGGACCTTGTAACTGCTCCCGCAAGTCAGGAATGCAGTCCGTGACCGTGTGTCTGACTTGTCAGCTGGCTGTGGGCCACATGGAACCGGTTTGCGTTCCGCAATTGGCCTACGTGCCGGTACTTTGAGACCCCTGGTCTAGGACAAAATAGCTATTTTGGAAAAATTCTCCAGTTTAGCCATGTTGACTGAGATTGTTCACTTCTGCTGCCTTCTCCAAACTTTTCACCCCTAGTGAATAACCCTGTCAATAAATTGCCTGTTATAATAGTATTGTAAGTACAAACCAGCATGGATTTATGAAGGACCATTCTTGTCAGACCAACCTTTCAACATTCTATAGGCACTGGCCAGTAATTTAGGCAGAGGGGGACCAACTGACACAGGTATCTGGACTTTGCTAAAGCACCATCTTTAGCAAAGCCGCTGCTGTAGCACCATCTAGGAGAACTGACACTGCTACGCTAGGAGGAGGCCGAGGAGCCTCTTACCTAGAGCAGTACAAGGCACGTGGGGACCCCCTCAACTGTGGGTTGCGACCCACAAGTTGAGAACCACTGTTATAGAGCAAGACCTAGAATATATAGAACAAGAACAAGAATTACTACAGCAAGATCTAGATGCAATTTAATATTGTTACATGTAAAGTCAGGCACGTGGGAGCTAAGAACATGCATGCAAAATACCCTTTAGGAGATGCTCTGCTGGGGAAGTCGGATGGAAATACTGTAGATGTGGGGGGTCCTTATAGACTACAAACTCGGCAATAGAAATGAATGCCAAGCTGCAGCTAACCGAGTGAGCAGAATACTGCCCTGCTGTAATAGAGGGATGTTTGCAATGAATAGAAACATCATTCTACCACAGGGTTGCCCATTAGGTAGATCGCGATCTGTCAGTAGATCGCAAAGCGAACACTGGTAGATCGCGATCAGCTCACTGACCTGTGTCCTCTCCTCCCGCGGTGCTCGTGTGGCTGAATGTGTCAGACACCGCAGGTGGGAAGGAGAGAGGAGACTTGGGAAGCTGCTGCACTGGAGGTAAGAAAAGACAGACAGGAGAGAGACAGCAGAGAAAGTGAGAGAAGAGACAGCAGAGAGAGAGAAGAGACAGCAGAGAGAGAGACAGCGGATAGAAACAGGGGAGAGAGAGCGCGAGGAGAGAGAGAAGAGAGGGCCGGTTCACACCACAAATTCTGCGTTCCAGAGTGTTCGGCCTCTAGAACGCATTGGAACACAAGCCGGCTGGCTCTCTGCGGGAGGGGGCGTGGTGGAGCATTGAAGTCAATGGCACCACTGCCGCGCCCCCCGCCCTCAGTGTGATCGTCCGCACCAGCGCGATCTGCAAAAATATACAAAAATGCAGCATTTTTGCCGATCGCACTGGCCCAGAACGCAGGCATTAATGTGCCTGCATTCCTGGTGCGGCGATTGCACTGGGGGCGTGGCTGTGGTGCCATTGACTTCAATGCACTGCCACGCCCCCTCCCGCCCCTGAATACAGGTTTTTTTTCGTTGGTAGATCTCATTGAGCTTGTCATTTGGAAAGTAGATCTCCAGATGAAAAATTGTGGGCGGGGCTTTCTACCACTTTAGAAAACACTGGTTCAGCCGCATCTTCACTATGCAACTTAGTTATGGTCACCATCAGGAAGGATGCCCTTGAACAAAAGAAAATTCAGAGCAGGGCAACGAAATTAAAAAAGGGGCCAATGGAGCGCCTAAGTTACAAACTGCAGTATAGGGAATACACTGTTTAAACTAAGATCTCTGAAGATGACATGGGGACACAACAAGAAGTTGATTGCAGAAACGGCACCAGCACACCAAATCCTTATAGGATCAAAGTTCGTAGATTTTATTGCAAACTCATGTCAGTTACACAAGCGCTTTCGGGGCCACACAGGGTCCCTTCATCAGGCATATGCCCACAAGAAGTTGGACGCAATGCAATTTAATTTAAAGGAGAACTATGAGGTGAGTGATTTCCACTCATCCTCATAGTTAGAGCCGACCTGTGACAAAGAATCTGTCACAGGTCAGCTCTATAGATCGGGAAGTGAGCAGAAACATGCAGCCGATCCGCTCACTTCCCGATCGTCTCCCTGCAGTGAGCGGTGACTGTCAGCCACCGCTTCCCGCAGGGATTCCCCTCTCCGTTCCGCCAGGGCTGGGGGAGGGGGCGGGCACAGCTGGCTCTGCCTCTAGATAGGCGGAGCCAGCTGTCACTCACAGCTGGGGGGATCTCAACAGTATTGTCAGGATCCGTCCCAGCTGCGGCGCTCTCAGTATATCGTGGGCAATAGCCTGTGATATACTGAGCTTTGGGTGATGGGAGGACGCTAGTTTATGTCCTCCCGTGACCTAAAGAGAACTATGGGGAAAAGCACTTACCTCATAGTTCTCTTTTAAGACTGCATAAGGGTTTTTCTTTTGGTTTTTTTACTGTCAGAGCAGTAAAAATTTGGAATTCCCTTCTGCAGTTAGTAGAATTGGCTTTATGGATTGATAACTTCAATAAACATTTAAATGGGTCTCTCAGGTCACCGAATATACAGCAATATGGGAGTTGTCATCAACGGGTGTACACATATATACAGTATTGAACTGGATGGACCTGTGTCTTCAACCTTACCAACTATGTCATTTAGTATTTAAGCATATCCAACAGTTGTGTGTACTTCCAACCTATGCATCTGGAATCCCGGGCCGCAAACGAAGACTGAGACATTAAAATATATGTAAACCCAATCACTAAATTTGCATATAAGCTTTCACATAAAACCTGGAGATCCTGCCATGAAGATCCTTGCTATGAAATGACAATATCCTGTCCCTGTCTTCCACTTGTGGTCCTGCATTGTCACCCTGTCATATGCCCACCAGTGAAGACTACAAACGGCAGTTGTTGCCATCAGGAAACCTGAGAAATGCCATGCAGCCAGGGCCGGTGCTAGACATTTTGTGCCCTAGGCAAGACCAGCTACCCCTCAGCACGCACGGCCCCATTCTCCTGCTGGATAGCTTCCACGGGCGGTAGATGGATGTAAGCAGCCTGGACAGTAGCTAGACTGCTATTGGCTATTTTAATTTGAAATGGCCAATAGCAGACTGGCTATTGAAACACCAACAACTGACCAGAGGAGCGGACCTGAGAGAGAAAGTTGTCTCTCAGTTCTGCTCCTCTGCCCAGTGGGCGGGTGCAATAGCCAGCCTGCTATTGGCTTTTGCAATTTGAAATGGGGGGGACCATGGTGTGGGTGACTGGTCGAGTCTGCGCCCTAGGCAGCAGTGCGCCCTAGGCGGCTGCCTAGTTTGCCTAGTGGCAGCACCGGCCCTGCATGCAGCCAATGCTGGAGTGCATGTGGACAGGTTGCAGGAGATCATCAGTGTCGATACGCAACAAATGATTAAAAAGGTGAAATAAAGTTTTTTTGTACCCACTGTAAAGTCCTTTTCTTGCAGTCCACTGAGAGACACATGAAGTCTTCAACCTTCAGGTTATATTGCCGCCTACAGGAGGACTGCACACTGGCAAAAAAAAACTGTAGACCAGCCCAGAATAACCCCTCATACTACCAGCATGCCTTAGTTTTGTAGCAAAGCAGTACCAAGGGCATGATCATAAGGGGTGGGACCTGTGACCCTCAATGGACTCCAAGAAAAGGATTTCACAGCAAGTACAAAAGTCCTATTTTCTTTTTTTCTCAGGGTCCATCCGGGATGACACGTGCGACCGTACAGTAGAAACGGTCGCACGCCTTCCATACACTGCACGATTCTCGTACGATCGCGGGATTTCCCGCGATTCTTGTATGAGAATCGTGCAGTGTATGGGCACCTTTAGAGATACTCACACATCCCAAACCAGATCCGAACAATGGAGGGAAATTGCCTTCTGGGGAACTGAAGCCAGGCGGGGATGGAAGAATAATGTCCTGGTTGAGGTGAAAGGCAGAAATGCAGGCACGTTACCACAAAAGCCAGGCTGAGGACGACTGTGCCAGATAGCTGCTATTGAAGGGACACGCTGCCGCAGTGATGTAGAGAATAGTCTTGGTTGAGTCACTTTTTTTGTTCACAGGGGTGAAGTTTGTCTTTCGATGCACGCATCACGGACCAAAAAAGAAAACGTATGTTTGTGTTTAACACGCCAGGGCTGATGAAAAGACATACATCCTCCTAGGACACTAGCAAACTGAGGCATGCTGGTAGTAGGGTGGGTTATCCTGAACTGGCCTACAGATTTTTTTTGTTTGTTTGCTGATGTACATGCCTACTGTAGGCAGCAGCATAACCTGAAGGTCAAAGACCTCAGGTGTCCCTCAATGGACAAGAAAGAAGAGGATGTAACCATGAAGGAACCCTCTACGGAGGGGGAATCAGAAAATAGGACTAAAAATCAAAGTAATCTTTAAACTACACAGGTAGAATGGTATCAAAGAGACCTCAGAGTGGTTTAACTCTCCAAACACTCCTAACAATTTTATTATGGGTTTTGTATAATTATGCATTTGTGCTTTAAGCATGGTTTAATTTTACCCCTTGGAAAAAAAAATCTTAGCCCTTGCCCATCACAAGCTTTCTCTTGATCATTACTCCCATTTGATAGCAATGTGCATAACTGCTTTCTGAAAGGCAACCTATAATTATATTAGGGTGGTACTGGATTTTCCATAATAATGCCACCATGAGAATTCCACAAGAAAAGAATGAGGGGATCAGGTTAGACTAAACAACATTGTAGACCACAGGCTGAATAACAGCTCGCAGTGTCAGGCTGCAGTAAACAAAGCAAGTAGAGTCCTTTCCTGTATTAATAGGGGAATGTTTGTTTTGCAGGGACAAGTCCGTAATTGTGCCACTGTATAGATCACTGGTTCGGCCTCATCTGGAGTATGCGGTCCAGTTTTGGGCACCAGTGAACAGGGGTGATGTCCTTGAACTGGGGAGGGTCCAGAGAAGGGCAACCAAAATCATAAAGGGGATGGGGGACCTGAGCTATGAGAACAGGCTACTAAAATTAAACATGTTCTCCTTGGAAGTAAGGAGATTAAGGGGGGGGGGGGGGGGGGGGGG
>NW_017307537.1:136705-162198 GCF_000935625.1 Nanorana parkeri | reverse complement strand
AACAATAGTAGCAAACTTTTTACAATTAACTCCATGACAAGGACGAGAGGCCGCCACTTAAAATTGGTGGAGAAAAGATTTCAGCACAAGGGGCGAAGGGGGTTCTTCTCAGTTAGATCAGTCAGGGTCTGGAACTCACTGCCATATACCGTGATTTCGGCTGAGAGTGTGGAATCATACAAGAGGCGATTGGATGATTTCCTCAGGAGCCATAACATACAGGGGTAAAAGTACCCTTAAGATTGAGAACACACAAGGGACCTATACATACTACACACCAATAGGACCATACACACACATAATAGGTTGGACTTGATGGACATATGTCTTTATTCAACCTCAAATACTATGTAACATCCAACTGCTCTTAAACCATATACTACAGTGCCATTTATAATACCCATATTAACCACTTGGACAGATACTAAACAGGGCCCCATTATATTAATGTGTCCCAAGTGCCTATGCTTAGGTCAAAGCAGCCACATTCCTCAAATCACACATCCATATAATGATTTGACATCAACACCATATTTCAACAATATAAACATTTCCATCTATGTTTGTGGAAAGGCTTGCATCATTATAGTAGGGTAGTATTGGGTTTTCCATAATAATATCAACATGGGAATACCTGGCCTGCTGAATCAGAGGCTTCGCATTAGGTGTTCCCCTAAGACCAGGGAACAAAGATTTAAATGATCTAACACAATGGGAGCCTTTATGTACTTAAGCAATGACTGGATGAAAAACAAAAAGGTTTTTGGGCTATGTGCACTTCCTTTATTTTTAGGATAATTTCTTTGTTTAGCGTTGGTTGCAGGTCATTCTGGGAATACACCAGTGGAGCTTTCATGATTAAACCACACCTCACCTCTTATCAAATAGGTGTGGTGTCCTTCACTTCTTTGTAATCAATATTTTCATATATAGATTCCGGTCTGCTGGCATCTTCTAAATCTTGCTCTGAAAAAATAAAAAATGAAATGACAGCCCCAGTTGTAGTTGTAAAGTCCCAACATATACTGTCCTGTTCTAAAACTACCTCTGTAATTGGAATACATACTATAGATTGATTTTGATCAAAGTGTATGTGATCACATTATCAAATGCTAGACATTTGCATGGCAAACAAATTAGTTTCGTTTCATTTCAATTTGATTCGGATTTTGCGTTATTTAGTTTTTCGGGATTCGGGTCCGAAAGTCAATTCGTTTTGGGATTCGGACTAAATTTGTTAGCGGTAGTCTGAACGAAATTTTGTTTGTGAACGAATTTTCACTGCAGCAAAGTGACCAAGAGACATTACAGTCTGCGGAAGAGGAACAAAGAAAGTGTGGGGTTCCCCCCCAATTCATACCAGACCCTTTAGGTCTGGTAGGATTGTTAGGAGGGACCCTCCCCCCCAAGTAAAGTAAACAGATGGGCAGAGTGAGCAGTGACATCACAGGGCTCGCTCCGCCCATTTGGCATTGTCAGCTGTCATATAGTATACCACCTAGCATTCGGGAGCTCCTGCATGCTATTCGTGGGATTATTGCATAATCAGATGTAACAGTCTAAAGCTCGGTATACACGGTTCTGGTTCTTCTTTGTTCAACCTGCGGGCTGGATGAAAAAATAGAACAGATTGCTCTATCAACACAGCTGCTGTGAGAATACCGGGACGGAGCCTGCTAGCTCCGTTTGGCCAAGAATTTTCCGATCTGCTCCTTCAAGGGCCAAATGGAGGGATGGCAGGTGGAAGGGTGCCGACAGCGGCACACACGCAGCGACTTTCGCACAGTTCCCCAAGAACCGGCCGAAATTCGCTGCGTGTATAGCCTACCTAAAGGTGCCCCCTTGTAAAGACGCAGCATATACTATCCTGTTATAACATCAACATTGTCATAGGAATACTTGGAGTAGAAATTTGTTGTTGATAATGCCATCAAAGCTTAGGTTTTTTTTTTCTTGCCAACAGTACTAACACTAGTCTTACCCATTTCCTACCAACTAAAACTAACTAAAAAAAGGTTTGGATTTACATAGACTTTCAGGTTGTATTAAAGTACATTAAACTCCCCATTATCTGGCATTCAAGCAACCGGCACTCTCAAGCAACCAGCGGGGGGGAAAAAAATCAAGGCCATAATATGTTCTAGATTGTTTTCTGATGCACAGTAAAAAAATTGTCGGTTGCTTGTTGCACACAAAAACAATGAGTTAGCAATTAGTTACCCACGTGGTGCCGGATAACTTGGAGTTTACTGTACATTGTCAAGTGTTTATTGCAGAATTTGATGAGAAATCCAACATTTTAGAGCCGTCACCAGAACAGACAAGAGGCGGGGAAGATCTTCCATTTGAAAGTAGAACACTATATACAACGTTTCAGGGTCTCGCATCACCTTCAAGGGTCACCTTCATCAGACAACCTCGGGTCAACCTGGGATTTCACTAACACCCCCCCTTTTCACCCGGATCAAGCTGGGATTTCACTAACACCACTAGTTATCGCCCGCGTCAACCTGGGATTTCACTAACACCCGCGTCAACCTGGGATTTCACTAACACCCCCTCTTATTGCCTGGGTCAACCTGGGATTTCACTAACACTCCCCCCTTATCATCCGTGTCACCTGGTTTGACTGATAAAGGGGATCCTGTGAGACCCCGAAATGTTGTATATAGTGTTCTACTTGCAACTAGTACGTTAATAAATACGTACTGAACTTGCTTTGGAGTGCCGGTGTCCATCCTTTACAGATATTCTGATGGAAGCCACCCACCGACACCTGCTGCACCCATACTTCATTTTGGAGCAGCGGCTCTAAGTGGGTACACGGACTGGATCTCCCATTTGGAACATGTATTCCAGTGACAACTGTCATGCGATGAATAACTCTTACTTTGTCGAGATTATTTTCTCACTTTCTGTTGCATTTCCAGGACATAAGGTAAAGGGAAATTTACCCAACCGGACACAGGCAACAAAAAATAAACTCACAGGAGGTTTTAACCTTTCTCTACTCTATGTGAAACTACAAAAAAAAACGTTTTGGCTTTACATATCCTTTCAATTTTATCCTAACAACACATGGGAACTTTATTGTGAGACTACATTTGTCTACTTTGATGTATAGAACATGAAAAGGATACTGTGATACCAAGCTTCTCTTCTAAAAAATTGTAGAATTTTGAGGGCAGACATGGTAGCATATAAGATCATGTTTGCTTGAATTACACCTTAAATTGGTAGTGAAATGGTGAGAAAACATAATAGTGATGTCATTCAAGAGTAAGATCCACAAAATACCAAAAAGACATAAGAAATGACAAAAAAAAGATAGATAGATATGTTACTGTAAATTTGACTTCCCTAGCTTGCTGTTCCCCCTCTAAAGCAACCCTGTGCTTTGCTGGACAAAGCAACATGTCCACTTTATTTCACCCTAGTAAACCAGGGTAAGTCCTATGTAGCTTTGGTCACATGTTCTTGTATACTCACAATTACCAGAACACAGGCTTCTTTAATCATACACCTTAGATTATAAGCAGTAACCTTTAGGTGATTGGACACTGGCAAACAGAATTGTAGGACCACTCATGTCAAGTAAAAATTTAATTGTACAGTAAAGGACACAGACTCCTTTAAATATACACTCTGTCCCCAAGCAATACTACTGAGCGGTAGGCAACATAGTAAACAACACCAACAGGCCCACAAGGGAAACAAATTCCGAACTCAAAAGCAGTCTGAAGCACCTTACGGCCAAAGCTGTTAGCAGAGGCCAGAACATCCACCTGGTAAAATTGCACACACATGCATGTGCATATGCACCGAAGACCAGGTGACGGCTTTGTAATTCTGAGAAAAATAGAGGAGGAAACCTGTCCTTTAAGGCATAAGCTTTGGTGATGACCTGCCTAATCCACCTAGCGATGGTGGGAGGAGACACAGGATGTCCCTTTCGGGAGTCCTCAGTCAGTACAAAGAGATGATCTGACTGATGGGTAGAGGCAGTGGCCAAAAGATATACACACACACACACACACACACACACACACACACACACACTGCCTGCATCATAACCAAACAGGGCAGAGACATCTCTTTAAGATGCTTCAGAGCAGGACAAAGAGAGGCAGGACAATGTCCTGACTAAGGCAGAAGGAGGCGTGAGGTTGGAGAACCACCTTATCTCTTGGAAAAATTAGAAAAGGCTGTCTACATTATAAGGCCACCAATTCTGAAACCTGTCTGGCAGACGTGATAGCCTCAAGGGAGGCCACCTTCTAAATAAGGTCCACAGAGGAAATATCCCTAACAGGCTAGAATGGAGAGCTGGCAAGAGCAGGCTATGATCCCATGGCAATACCAGAGAGCAAATGGGGCTTCAACAGCCAAGCCATCAAAGCCAGAGACTGAAAAGCAGAATGGCACACCGGCCCCTAAGATAACAGGTTGGTTGAGAAGAGCCCACATAGATTTAACTAGGAAATGGAGAATGTCCGAGTACGACTCTCTTCTTGGCCAGTTCAGCGCTACCAGAACCACTGGAATGCCCTCCATCAAGATCCTGCAGAGCAGCGGAGGAAAAAATCTGTACCATGAATATCAGCTGAAACTGATCCCATGGGGTCAGTAGCACATCCACTGCAAAGCCCTGAGGATCCCTAGTACTAGCCATGAACCTGTCCACCTTGTTGTTGAAGTGGGATGCCAAGAGATCCCTGTCTGGAATTCCCACACCAGTAATATAACCCTAAGGTACTTCAGGAAATCTAAGACCATTCCCCATGTCCAGGAGCTGATGACTGGGAAAGTCTGCCTGCTAGACATGTGCGATTCGGTTCGTTCCGAAATTCGTTTTGGACGAATTTTCGGAAATTCGGATGCATCCGAATTCCGAATTACAGCTAAGACGAATGCAAACGAATCCGAAATTCCCGATGTCCCGAAATTCGTTATTGGACGAATTTCGTTGCACCATTGACACCATTTTACCTCTACAACACATCTATGCTTAAAGGACAGAGGCTATAGTGTAGCGGTTAGAGCAAAGGATTCCCATTGCTAACGTCCTAGGTTCAAATCCCGGCCAAGTCAACTAACATCTACTAATTTAATTTCGGACTCGAAAAACGAAACTAAACTAAACGAATTTTTTGCTGGTGCACATGTCTACTGCCTGCCAATTGTCTATTCTGGGAACGTGGACCACGGACAGGGCCTTTTGGCCCAGGCTAGAATAAATTCTGCTTTATTTTGGGATGTGCAACTTCTGGTACCGTCCTGATTGTACGCCATCGCCGTGGTGTTGTCTAACTGAATCCTTGTTGGCTTTCTTTAAGCCAGCCTGTACACCTCTGCAGGGACAAGCAAATCACTCTTAGCTACAAAATGTTGATGGGAAGTCTGGATTGCCTTGATAAACAAGTCCCCTGGACCATCTCGGTCTGGTAGAAAGGTCCAAGCCGGCGGGAAAAATTACTTTCCAGCGCCATGCTGATCAGCCATCAGGTCAGTGAGACACTGGCTTGGGAGGACAGCCACATAGAACAAACCAAAGACTATAGTATTTTGTCCCAGAAAGTCAGCCAGAAAGTTGAGCTTAAGAGGCCTAGAGTGACGATGTCCAAACAGAGGCCTAGAGTGACGATGGCCAAACATTACCACCTCATAGGAGGCTACTGTTAAGCTCAGAACTCTTATACAGAACCAGACCAACAGTAGCTTCTTGGAGTTAAGGGTTCCAACTTGTGAATGAAGGGTCAAAACATTCTCCCAAGAAAGAAGCGCCTGGGCCATATTTAAGACTAGGTCCTGGTAGTCCAAGCGGTGGATCCTCAAGTTACAGAGTTCATAACTTTGGGTGGATCCTCAAGTTACAAAGTGTCTGAAGTGTCCGTTGGACATTGACAGAGAGGGCCTGAGCTGAGCACTCCTTCTGAACAATATGATCTGAAACTGAAATTGACTGAAACTGAAAGTGCTGCCCCCCACCAAGCACAGAAATCACTGACAAGGAGGGAAGATGTTTTTTCAACAACAGGAGTTCTTGACATTAATAATGTTGCAATGACAAAGGGGGCCTGTTCATGTGAAAGTTTTTGACCTGCAGAAGGGTGTTGAGAGCCAGTTTGGAGTTAAACTATTTTTCCTTCAAGGAAACCAAAATAATCACTCACAAAGAGTGCAGAAGCTTCAAGGCAGCATAAAGATCCCTGAGTCTCTGCAGAGAAAAAGGAAGATTTGAAGTCAAGAAACATGGAGGAGGGAAGGACAGACATTTCAGTCTATGACCCAAAGTTCCGTAATGTTGAATGGCCAAGAAGGTTGAGAAATGTCCTGAGAGAGCCAAAAATAACTTTTCCGATACCTTTTTGTGGTTGATTTTGTTGCAGGGATCTTTGCTTTCTCCTTACAGGGTGAACATACTCTTCTTCCCAGACTTCCTCAGTAAAGGTGACCAGAGACTAATCAAAGTGTCTTTCCCCATCAAACCAAATCTTGTTTAGATGTTTCTTGTACACTGTCCTTTCCCGCCAACCAACCTATTTGCTCACAGGGTACTTAAAACCTTATGCATAGTTGAATGAGGAGCACCAAACACAGATATCAAGAGCCCTGTCTCTAAAGATCCCTCCGTAGAGGAGGGGGTATTTCCTCCCAAAGTGGGTGAATTATCTACAAATCTCTTCTGTGATGGTTTTTCAAGACCTGTGGGCTGAGGAATTGGGGCTCAGCCCCTCTTAGACTAGAGGGTCATTTTTCTGATGAACAGCCATTTTCCTGAGGATGACCTGAGGGTCATGACCTTCCAGGGATGACCTGAGGGTCATTCCTTAATAAAGATGGATTTTCTGTACATTTTTATCCTTTTTCCATTTGTGGAATGAATCAAATACCCTTCTAATATCAAATACCCTTCTGTGTGTTTGGCACTGCTTCTGGTTCAACTACACATAATGCTTGTTAATTGACACTTGTGGAAAAGGTTGCCGACCTCTGGTCTAGGGTATAAGGAATAAGCAGGAACACTTACCTTATTTTTTTCTCTCCCATGGGCGTCATTGTGTACAATAAACAACCAGCACAGGGCTGGGGGTACAATGCAACATAATGCAACATACGACGAAGAGGACACAAAGCACTGCTATTTTATGGGCTGACCTGAGTTTAGCTTTCAACATGCCATATCCCACTGTACTCTTCATCTCTCATCTTATTTAATTATATAACCCCAAAGACACCCATTTACAGAAATCCATAGTATCCAAAAGGACAAGAGCTTTCTCTGGTTAGTCTGCTGTACTAAGCAACATGTAAGAGGGCTAAAACCAGGATTTATCACCGTTTTTGTAATTATTGGGGAATTTTACCATCACTTGCTGTGCGGTCACAGAGACAAGAAATGAACAAAACCTCTCTAAAGGTGGCCATACACTCTACAACCATCGCAAGACTTTAGTCTTGCGATGGTTGTAAAGGGATTAAAAAAACATACGATCTGCCTATCTTGGACAGGCAGATCGCACTCTCGATCATCGCAAGCCCGCCCCCCTGAGGGGCGGGCTTCAGATGACCGCAATGCTGAACGGGCAGTGTGCGCGTGCACACACCGGCCCGTTCAGCATTTGTCTTCCGAGCACCGTTCTAACCAGCCGAGAATCGTACGATTCCCGGCTGATTTTCGAACATGCTGGTTCGACAGAAGACGTGCGACCGTACAGTAGAAACGGTCGCACGTCTCCGTTCACACTGCTCGATTATCGTACGAAAACCCGATCGCATACGATTATCGTACGATAATCGTGCAGTGTATGGGCACCTTTACAAGCACAGACAGTAATGACTAAACATATTGCCACATGTGTCACCATTAGCAATATCTACTCATTTCCAATTTGGTTACCAGAACAGAATGTGAGTTAATACCGGAGAATGCTTAGGCTGGAATTAGGATTTAAGCCAGGTGTGGCTTTTGCACTGGGAACAGACCGCATTGACACAATGCCACATACCATTTTCAAGCACAACTTGTCTTCTTGAAGACCACCAGAGTCCACTCTGAATACCTACAATAAGAAAACAGGTGCATCAAAACATTAGCATCAAAAATGTAATTATAGTCAGAGGTCTCTTAGGCGCAACTCACCCAAAGCCTCTAGCTCTTACATCATTGACTGGCAATGAAATAGTAGCTAACAAGCTTAGGAGAGACGCTAGTAAAAAGTAAATATTGTGGAATGTACAGTAAATATCAAATAGATAAAAACACTCTGTTTTGCCCTTGGAGAAATCAATGGTATATTTTTTTGTCATATGACACATTAATGTTTTTATCCCAAGCAATACAAAGACAAACAAGGGGACACCAGCTACATTTGGGCAAAAGATTGAATTTCATTAGTGATGGTAAAAATCAATGGAAAACTTTTTACATGTAGCGCTTATCGTCTAAGGAGCCATTGGTTGAATTTGGACCCTCCTAGCCTGTCCTGGGTTCATAGATCCCTTGCTGCCAGAAAGCCACCAGTGGCGACCAATAAACGGACTTGCACGCTGGTGGTCTTTTGTGTAAACTTTTAGTGAAGAACTTTGTGAGAGAGGATTAGGGCACAAGACACCCAGAATCTTGCAGACTCCAAAAATAGAGAACAAAGTACTTGCAGCCTTCACAGATAAATAAAGAGCCATTCGGCTAACCTGGCAGTGTGTGAGTTTAGTTCCTGGCCGAAGATACTAGATGTTGCAGTTACCTAGTCACTAGGAACAAAGCATAATACTGCAGCAAGGGACCAAACTTCCCAGGCTCCTTATTCCAACTGAAGTTTCTCGACTCAAGTCTTCAACGACTAGGCCTAAGTCCAAGCACATGGTAACCCTCCGCAGGCAGCATGCCTTTGGGGATCAGACCAGCCACAGCATCCCTCCCTCAGGCAGCATCCCAGGAAAAAGACTGACTTGCCAAGGTCAGTCCTGCACATTTATACCCTCTACCAGCATGCAGCACTGGCAATTATCCCCTAGTGATTGGTCAGGGAGGTACAAACATTCCTAACTTTTATTTTTATATAACCAAATACAGATAAAATTATCATTTTGATGATTTTTTTCCGTATGGGGGACCATGACTTCTGAATCTTGAATTCAAGCTGAAATTCAAACCAAGTCAATTTTAATGCTCAACCCTGCCCATTGGCATCTGTCAAATGCCCAAACTTCTACTACCCACAGACAAAAGTTCTGGTATAATACAGAATATGTGGGGCTTAACGGGGAAGGGAGGGACAAAATATTAACTGGGCAGAAGCGGACAGCCTGAGCCTTGGATTTAGAGGGGTCTCCACAAGGACATAGAAGTAAGTGTGAACCACAGGCACTTGCAAGGCACTAAAAGAGAGGTTGGCAACCTTGCCACTCCAGCTGTTGTGGAACTACAAACCTCAAGAGGCACTGCAGGAATGGCAGCCATAGGCATGTTGGGATGTGCAGTTTTAGCACAGCTGAGGTACCAATGATGCCTACCCTTGCACTAGAAGGTCTCTGCTCTTGAGTGATGTGGTTACCTTTACATTTTGTTATGGCTGGTGAGGTTCCCTTTACACATTTGACTATAGAACAAAAATCAGGTGCTTATTCTTTTCATTATGATTTATATTGGGTCTAGATTCTGATCTAAAATTGTTGGAAATGTGAGAAAAATGCCGAGTCATATCTACATCTGTGGTTTTACTCCCCAGTCATATGTACTTTTTACACTAGTAATATTCTAGGACACAATCTGGAGCAGTTGCCTGTAGTAACCAATCAGCTTCAATCTTTGGTTTGTTCAGCTAAGCTTTGAAAAGGAAAGATCAATGCTGATTGGTTGCCATGCAGCACTGCTCAAGATTTCTTCTCCAGTTTTGATAAATTCCATTTACCTAAAGTGCATATAAAACCGAAACCATTAGATAAATGTACCCACACTTCCTGTCCTGCTGACGTTTTACCAGACAGAAAGCGTCAGAAACTCTGCAACAGGGATACAGACAGGAAATAAATATAGTTATAGTTTCCAGTAGGGATGCACCGATACCGAAACTAACATCGGTATTGGTGCCGATACCGAGTATTTGGGCGAGTACTCGTACAAACGAACTCTTTAAAACCAAAGCTCTACACTGAGTTTCAATGTTTGGAGATTCCTCAAACTAAGATCGGGACAGCAAGGTAAACATCCCAATGCGTCTTTATTGACATGTGTACATGATAGTAATACTTTGTCTGATGAAGGGACCCTGAGTGGCCCCGAAACATTGCCTGTTTGTGGCAAGATGTACACACATCAATAAAGACGCATTTGGATGTTTGACCTTGGTGTGCTAGTGACATACTAGGGCAGGGGTAGGCAACCTTGGCTCTCCAGCTGTGCTGAAACTACAAATCACATAAGGCATTGCAAGCCACAGGCATGACTCCCAGAGGCAGAAGCATGATGGTATTTGTAGTTTCAGCACAGCTGGAGAGCCAAGGTTGCCTACCCCTGTACTAGGGGGTTGTTTTGAGTGTCTCCCTGGCCAATCACTGGAAGGTTCAGGACAGTGGTGCATGCTGGGAGAGGACATAAATATTCGGGCCAAGTGAGCTCTCTCCCTCTCTCTGGGCCTGGGGGAAGGCTGCTATGGACTGTGCAAGATGGCTAGGCCTGAAGCCTGGGGACTAGCCATGTAATTACACTGAGGCTTGAGTCTGGAGGTCCAGTGGCTACTACTGATACTGAGAATGAACATGACTGATGACTTCTGATCTAAGTTGTGCTTTGCCAGGTGTTCTTTACTCAGATTGCCATGTCTGGTTTAAAGGTCCTAGTCTGTGAATGGCATTTACTGTGTTCTACTGATGGAGTCTACATCAGCCTGGATGGTCCTGACCCAGTCCCTCTCTCCCTGAAGCTCAGCAATAAAGTCAGCATTTATCTCCAGTCTGGACTTTGCTTTGTCGGTCGCCACAGAGAGTGGTAAGTGGTATTGGGGCAGCTAGGTTGCTAAAAATCCCTAGAAAGGCTATGGAAGACCCATCTATTCTCTGCGGCTCCCTAGGGGTGAGCGCTACACTAACAATACATTTTTAATGTATCATGAAAAGATATATAGACCTAATCTTAGAATCACCTCTGGCATCGGTCTTCTACATTTCCAGCTATGACCTGTATTTATAATATTTTATAATATTTGATATTTATATATTAATAATAAAATATTTATTTTAATTAAATTCAACTTTTTCTAAATTTTAGCATTATATCAGCATGGCTTAATGTAAACCTTTGACTATGTCCATTCCAGGCAAAGTAACAGGTTCATCTTAGAATACCTTCTTTGCTCCCTTATCCCAAACCTTTCTCCAGACAAAGTTTTACCCAAATTTCCAGGTATGCATGCAACCCTCGCCCCTTCCTCCTATGAAGTATGCAAGGCGTCTGAGTTGCCAATCTTTCCAGTCCAAGTGCTATCATGTAGGGGTATCATGTGGTCCCAGAGACATTGAGCTTACACTGGTCTTTTTATTTAGGGCTCCAGCATGTGAATGGGGTGGAGAAGCTAAGTGTCAGTAACAGAGGATGTGGGCCATCAAGAAAACCTGTGACTTTGCCCTGAATAGTCAAAGTGACAGGTTCACTTTCATGTGCAAAAAGGTCAACACCTTTCTCTGCATGCACAAATCCTGTTCTGAGAACGCACCCAGTTGACATTTACAAACAGCATGGGGTGATGCGAGTTTGCTGAACCTGAAATAATTTCACTAGGGAGTTTCAAACATGCCCCTTGCCGCACGCCTGAATGAGGCATAAAGTGCCAACTATATGGGGAGAAAATGCATGCACATAGAACTACTGTATGTGACCCTCAGTTCATTTGCCATGCTTGTGTTCCCTTCCCAAACCAGTCTTTGCCAACTCACCTCTCCACTGAACCTTCATGCAGCATCCAGCAATGCAGACACACAGGATGACAACCCCGAGGCACAGAAGCAAAATCAGCCCAAGTCGGGAATTTCCAGGCGAGGAAGCAACTGCAAATAATAGGGGCACAGAGGTCAGTATACAGGCACGCCAACTGCTTGTAGACATGTCTGTCAACAACTTGCATGTACATATTAAAATAAATGTATTGGGTTTCTGCATATATCTTATATAGAATGATCAAGATGAACATTTACAAAAAACATTTTTTTTTTTTTTTTAAAACAGGCAAGTATGAAACATTGCATTGTATTTTATATGCAGCCAGCAGAGGGAGCTGTTGGAATCTTATTTACATGGTATTGGATGGAACATGGTCATGGGATGTACATGGTCCACGATCCCCTTTAAAAAAAAATAAATAAAGCCTGTTGTTTACAGAGGTCAGTAGATAAAGCTAAAATGTACACACATTAGTATAAGCAGAGGCTTTTTTTGTTGTTGTGGTTGCTGCATTGTCAACTTTTAAAGGCATAGTCCACCTTTTGCAAAAAGAAAAATACACCCACATAGATAAAAGAAAAAAAAAAAGGTGCATGTATTCATTTTTTGCATTGGAGCCTGCAAAGTATCAATGGATCACAGGTGCAGTGTTCTGGCTCCTGCAGACTATCCCTCCACCCCATGACCTTATGTTATGTTATGGGCCTGGAAAAAGTAACCGATGAGCTACGAGGTGATGTCACTGCACTTGTGCTCCATTTAGATCTATGAGTCGCTCTGCCCTAGTGGTAGTCTTTTCATTTACAAACCCTGTGATCTGTGAATTAACCCGGGGGGTTTGATTGGGGCGCAGTAGTGTTTGGTTTTTTTTTTAAACGGGCCAGAGTTTTGCTTTAACACCTCCATGACTGAGGCCTTTTTTTTTCATTTTTTTGTTTACATATTATAATCCACATTTTATGCCTGAAAATTACTTAAAGGAGAACTACGGGGTAAGTGTTTTTCCCCATAGTTCCCCTAAGGGTCACGGGAGGACATAAACTAGCGTCCTCCCGTCACCCAAAGCTCAGTATATAGCGAGCTACAGCGAGCTATATACTGAGACCGCCGCAGCCGGGACGGATTCCGACATCACTGTCGAGATCTACTCAGCTGCGTGAGTGACAGCTGGCTCTGCCTATCTAGAGGCAGAGCCAGCTGTACCCGCCCCCTCCCCCATCCGTTCCGCCAATCAGCGCCGGAGGATCGGAGCGGGGCGGGAATCCCTGCTGGGAGCCCTGAGTGATAGTCTTGGCTCTCTGCAGGGAAATGATCGAGAAGTGAGCGAGCGACGGTATGTGTTCCCTCACTTCCCGATCTACTGAGCCGATGTGTGACAGTTTCATTGTCACATGTCGGCTCAGACTATGAGGTAGAGTGAAAATCACTCACCTCATAGCTCTCCTTTAAAACCCCCAAACATTATATATTTTCTGAAAGCCAAGACCCTATAAAAGAAAATGGTGGCAGTTGCAAATTTTTATGTTGCACGATATTAGCGCAACTCCTTATCAAACTCCACAATTTAGTGAAAAATGCCCCAAAACACAATATAATACCCATTTTTAAAAATAAAATATAAAAGATGAGGTTGCAACGAGTAAACAGATACCCATCATGCCCAGGTTAAAAATAGTGTGCGTCCGTAAAACTGCGACGAAATTCAGCACCCCAAAAAGTCCACAGAAGATGCTTTAAAAGCCCCCAGAGGTCATCAGTTTAGAGATATTCCTAAATATTGGCCCTAGAATAATTGCTCTCACTCCGCCTTGTGTGGCGATAACCAACATGTGTAGCAGGATTATCGTTTTCATACGTAGGCGCACCCAACGCGTGTTTGCGTAAAGACGCGCAGGGGGACGTTAACATTTTTTTACAATTATTTTTACATTCATTTTAATATTAAAAACTGTTTTGTTTTTTTACTTTACTTTAATTGCTATCACATAGGGGGGTGGGGGGAGTCCAGCAGAACTAAATTTAATGAAGAACTCCAGGGGGAATAAAAAGTATTAACCCTTGCAGTGGGGCTACCCTCGCACTGCAAGGGTTAAGTGCTTGTTTTTGTCTAGGTTCAAAAATCGCAAAGTTAGACTCACCTGAAGCTCACAATGCTCCCTGCAGCCTGTCTCCGTCTACGCAGCAACATTGGAACGTTTCTCAGCATTCTCACTAGGGTTGCCACCTTTCCTTCAAGTGAAACCCGAACACTCTAGCGGCGCGCGGCAACTTTTTTTAGGGGGAAAATATAAAGGAGAGAGTAATGTCTTCAGCTGGCCTGGTAGTTTGTGCGGGCTGTGCGACTCTCGGGTGGGCTGTACGACTCTCGGTGGCCTTTTTCAATTCTCGGGTGGGCTGAGCGACTCTCAGGTGGGCTGTGTGACAGTGACACTTGGCTGGGCCATGCAACACTCGGGTGGGCTGTGCGAGCTTTGGGTGGGCTGTGCGACTCTCAGTGCTGTCTAAGCTATGGTGTCTCACCAGGGGGTCCGCAGGCAGGCAGCACGGTCAGGGAGCCTTCTCCTGTAACTCTTCGTTCCCGCTGCAGCTCAGCTATTTTCGGTGTCCCCGCCTCTTCATGCCTTCCCTTCAGCTGCACTGGAATCCATAGCCCGGCCACTCTTCTAACACTGGTGATCTATGACATAGAGAAGAATGTCTCCTAGTTCTCTATGTGATAGATCACCAGAGTTAAGGTGGCCATACACTTTACAACCATCGCAAGACCTTAGTCTTGCGATGGTTGTAAAGTAATTAAAAAAACATACGATCTGCCCATCTTGGACAGGCAGATCGTACTTGCGATCATCGCAAGACCGCCCCCCTGAGGGGCGGGCTTCCGATGACCGCAATGCTGAACGGGCAGTGTGCGTGTGTGCACACCGGCCCGTTCGGCATTTGTCTCCCGAGCACCGTTCAAACCAGCTGAAAATCGTAAGATTTTCGGCTGGTTTTCTAGCATGCTCCTTAGACAAAAGACGTGCGACCGTACAGTAGAAACGGTCGCACGTCTTCATTCACACTGCACGATTCTCGTACGATCACGGGATTTCCCGCGATTCTCGTACGAGAATCGTGCAGTGTATGGGCACCTTTAGAAGAGAGGAGGAGTGATCACATGTGCGTCTGCCGAGGTCCTTGTCAAGTGCGATCTCAAGCAGCCACATCTGCCTGAAACCCGGCTCTCTGAGCTGCAGACACAGGTGCCCCCAGCTCAGAGAAAGATTTGGGTTTCAGGCCTATGTGGCTGCTCGACATCGCACTTGACAAGGACCTCGGCAGCCGCACCTGTCAGAAAATTTAAAGTGCCGGTGTCGGCACTAAGTGTCTTGTGTACGGGTGCCCGCTGGCTGGGCACCCGGACACAACACACCAAAACCGGACTGTATGGGTCAAAACCAGACAGGTGGCAACCCTAATTCTCACGTCTATACAAAGTGTATACAAGGTAATGATTCATGAGACCTCGACAGCTGCAGAGTAGGGGGAGAGAGGCTGGAAGAAGCACTCTAAGAACAAGCCAGCTCCATGGTTCAGGTGAGTATAACTTTTTTTTTCTTACCTAGACAAAAGCGAGCAATTAACTAGGCATGCACCGATATCGGTTTTTCGGTATTGAGTACAAGTATCGATATTTATATGTCGGTACTCGCCGATACTGAGTACCGATACCGGGACTTCTGCTAGCATGGAGCCGGCTTCACGGGCAATCAGTATGCCGGGAGGTGTGTCATTGCCCTCCGCCTGGCTTCTTGATTGCCCGCGAAGCTAACTCAATGCTGTTTGGCCGGTTCGATGCTGATTGGCCGGAAAGTCGCCTTCCCAACCAATCAGGAGGCGGGTAATGACATGCCGTCTGGCTTCCTGATTGACCTGGAAGTCAGCTCCATGCTAGCGGAAGTACCGGTCTCTGTATCGGCGAGTACCGAAATATAAATATCAGTACTGTGAAACGGCAGCTGCTTGGCAGGGAAGCTTCCTGATTGGCAGAGAAGCCGACTCCATGTACCCTCGCGGCACTACCGGTCAGAGGAAATCTCTGTGTACTCCCAAATACTCAGTATCGGCACTGATACCAATATTTGTATCGGTGCATCCCTACAATTAACCCTTGCAGTGTGGGGGTTAATTAAAAAAAAATTCTGGAGGTCTTTTTTAAGGAGTCTCAACCGCATAGGGCAAGGTGGCTACATATAAAATAACTAATGAGTATACAGAGCATGTATAATTTTTTTGTATTAGGGCTGTGGAAATTAAAGATTCATTTCTCGATTAATCGTTAAACTTTTTGATCGATTAAAATTATTTTGATCGCTAATTAAAACACTCACCTCTCCGCCGGCTTCCGGGAGTCTTGTTGGCGATGACATCACCGGAGTCCTCCCCCCTTCCCCAAGTGGCTCCGTCGGCTAACGAAGAGATGGGGGGAGGATTCTGGTGACGTCGATGTCCGTGACGGCTAACGAAGGGGAGGAGTCAGGTGACGTCGATGTCCGTGACGTCACCGGACTCCTCCACCCTTCGTTAGCCGAGGGAGCCACTTGGGCCGGTGAGTTTGCCCAAGGAGCTTTCTACACGAGCGCCAGCCAAGGCATCGCCCTATACACATACAGCACAGCAATGAAGTAATAAAATGAACTAGGATCACACTAATCCAGCACATTATTATTCTGAGTTGCCCCACTCAAGCGGCGGCCATATTGAGTGGGGCACGTGAGATTAATAACATGATGGATTAGTGTGATCCTAGTTCATTTTATTACTTCATTGCTGTGCTGTATGTGTATAGGCCAATGTAGTTGGATCTGTATGTGCGTTATAATGAATCAAAATTAATTGATTAAAAATTTTTTCCATGAATCGAACACGAAAATTGTAATCATTACCAGCCCTAATTTGTATGCAACTCCTATTGTCTGCTTATTGTTCTAACCTATGTTATGTTTCTGCTATAAAACCTAATAAAAACCTTTAAATGTTAAAAAAAAAATAGTGCTTTAACTCTAAAAAGCGGTTTTGGTGGACGGAGCCTTTAATTAGCTGTAAGCAGATTGTACAATGTGTAGAGTGTCTGTACAATTCTACAAATACAGCGATTGTCATGGAACATTAAAGTCTAACTATGAATGCTGTAGTCTTTTACTACCTTTGGGTTGCACGTGTAGCGCCCTCTGCTATGTCGCTACTAAATTTAGTGTATATCTGGACTGTAATCAGTCTAGAGGCTGTTTTTGCTCTGAGTTCTACATTCTACAGGTTTCCCTGAGTTTGCTGGATTGATTGCTTCCCCCTGTTGCTGGGTTGGGGACTCAGTGGGGGAGGATCCATTCTCAGACTGTGACAGTGCACCTAACCAATCCCTGAGCAGGATGACTCAGAGGTATGGCTGGAGCAAGGTAATAAAAGGTTTGGGGACACCTTTCTAGAACTATCTCCCCCCCCAGGGGTCCTCCATGGGAGGAGGTCTGTGTGATATCGCTGCTTGGCCTGGGCCTCAGCACGTGGCAGATGCTGGGGGCCTAGAGGCCTAAGATACTACTGGATACCTGGTATGCACCTCAGCATGTGGCAGATGCTGGGGGCCCAGAGACTTCAGATGCTACTGAATGGAAACCTGATGGAAGCTGGGCTGGAGGTGGAATCTGCTTATTAAGGAGTGTTGCAGAGGAGCTGGTGGGAGCTACCGTCTGAACCATGTAAGAGATCCCTCACCCTATTCCCAGGTACTTTACTGAAGAGAAGCCAGTTGGTGCACTACAAGTCCAAAGACAGTTCTCTCTCAAGGTCCTGGACTATCCTGGCTGTTCTCTGCATTACTTCATATTGATGGTCGCTCTTACAGGACCGTTGTGCTACTGATATAAGCCGTTGCTAAGGCAGAAGACAGAGTCCTCCAAATTGTAACGCGGGCATCCTGCAATCCCAAACCCTCTCTCCTAGTTGATCCTGTGCAATAAATGTTAAAAAGACCCTACGACTCGAGCCTGTTCTGTTCTGGAGTGTCGGTGTTGCTGGAGCCAGGAAAGGGGCCGGTGGCTGGCAGAAACGGGTTAGGAGAGCCCTAGTTCATATCGGGGGTGAGCGCCACATACTCATTTGTTAATTATCGTTTTCATTATACAGGATTTATAGATCACACAGTTTGCTCAACGCTGTATGAAAACAAGGGAGACAGTACAGTTACAATATAATTGAATAGGGTTGGGAGGGTCCTTCTCGTGGGCACTTTGTTAATATAAATATCTTACAATGAAACTCTAAGAAAATTGGATTGTAAGTAAAGATTGTACGATGCAGCTTTAGACTTTTCTAAGCCTGTTACCTTGCCCCTCGCAGATGATCCATTGGTGATCCTTGTCATAGTTTGGGGTGGGGGAGCACCATAGCCGCCCATCGTTCCTTCCTTCCGTAGTGCAGGAATGGAAGGACTTGGACCGGAATATGAAGGGAAAATGACACTGTGCAGTTACAGGGTTTCCGTCTATAGACAAAAAAAAAGAAGAGACTGTGGTTATCATTGACCCATGCTTCTCAACCTTAGTGTGACCAGGACCCAGTAAATTCTTCCAGAACCCTCCATGCTCCAACAGCAAAAAAAGAAGAAAAACATTTTATACTCATAGAATAAATGTATGGGGATGCAAAATATGTATTACATATGGAGTAATCAGTAAAAATGTGAGTTGTTGAAATGTAAAAGGTATCTATGGTCATAAATAGGGATGCACCAATACCAATAATAGTATTGGTATTGGTGCCGATACTGAGTATTTGGGTGAGAACTCGTACTCGCCCAAATGCCAATCAGGATGCTGGGAGGCGGGTCATTACTCCCCCTGTCAAATGCTCTGATACCTTCCCCGATACCGGAAATTCCGGTCAGAGGAAGGGGAACATGGGAGCCAGCTTCCAGTGTGATCAGGAAGCTGGGCGGCGAGTAATGACCCTTCCATCCTGATTGGCCGGGAAGGCGCTTCCAAGCTGATTGGCTGGGAAGTTGGTTTCCCGTCCAAGCACAATCAAGCAGGCCAGACGGGGAGCCGGCTCCATCCCAGCGGAAGCACTGGTATCGGTACTCGGCATCGACGAGTATTAAAGCAAAATATCGGTACTCGTACTCGATACTGAAAAAACGGTATTGGTGCATCCCTACTGCATAGCCATTCCCTTACTTTCTCGCACCTATGGTTTACATGCGCAGTGTTTTATGGTTGGAGCATGGGGGAGGGGGGGTTGCATATTAGAGTACAGTATCACTGTTATTCTAAGTCCAGAAATGTTGGGGATAGTACAGTTCACTTTCGAGATGAAAAATGACATGTGCATTCCATGGCCACTTTAGTAGGTATACTTGCACAAATCCAAATCATCATAGCTGCAACTATATAAAACATGGAGGAATGATCGCTGTTCAGATATTTCACATTTTGGTAGAGAAGGGAGGGTAACACCCTCCAGCATTGCTTTGTATCACTCTAGTGGCGAGATATGCGCTTGACTACCTTGGTGTGCACGCCTGTACACTCAGGTTAAAGTGTATTTCCACTATAGTCGGGCAGCCAAATTGGGATGACACCTATTTTGTATTTGTTACATAATCCCATTTACGTAGCATAAGTAAACAAAATCCTACTTACATATTACTTTCTCTTTCCTAAAAGAAAATTATACCATCAGCCTGATAGTATTATTCTGCATTGCTGTATAATGTATTGCTGGGATTTACAAATCCCAGCAATACATTATACAGCAATGCAGAATACCATCAGCTTTACAGGACTACAAATCCCAGCCAGGCAGCCAGCAATACATTAAACAGCAATTTAAAGTATAATATTTAAAAAACTTCAACATGCAACACATGGCTTTGGGCACTTTTTCTTACTTTATATATGGGCACTTTTCTAACTTTCAAACACTTGACTGCAGCTTCTCTTCACCTGTTGGGTGGGCGAGTGCACGGATGAAGTGATGATATCAATCGGCACAGCCCTGTGCAGGCTGGAACTGAAACTTAATGATCGGCTGCCACAGCACCCAATATTCCTCCACGGAAGCCAAAACAGGAAAGATAGTCTCCTCTCTCCTGCTGCTATTTAAACAGGGGGGCTCGGGGACAGAGAGGACTTGAACAGAAATTGGTGCTGGAGTTGGCACCTGGGACTGGGACCTGCTGCTTTCCTGTAAATGGCCCCCCTGCTGGCTTGAGCATTAAAGGAAAGCCGGCTCTACTGCCTTAGAGACTGTGAGGTCCCCATGACTACGAGGCCTTAGACGACTGCCTAAAATGGCCTAATGGAAGAGCCGCCTCCGCATTAAATTACAAAATGGCAATGTTTTATGCTGTATTCATTTTTTTAAAGTGGAGTTTTTCTTGAACTCTGTATCCTCATTGTGAAATGTTCTCTCAGTTCTAGTCTGGGTGACACTCTGGATGTCTAGGTGGAAGAATGAATCTTTCCAAGTAGAACACAGAAAGCAATAAACTCCTCACGCAGTTTCTAACCTTCCCCTGACTCTATCCTAATTTTTTGCTGCTCCATCCTCTGGAATAAAGAACGGAAATAAGACAAAGCTTTATGCACCCCTTGCACAAGGCCCTGGCCCACCAATCAGGATCTCCCTAAATAAAAAAATTGGATGACCATACACCAGCTATAGCCGAACTCTTTATTCTTTCATAAAAGCATAACACAAGAGATGAATTGAGACCTTTGACGAGTTTCATACACACACAGGCACTTAGATAAAGAGTGTTGGTCATAGAATCAGATCTCCCTCATGCTTAGGACTGCTGAACGCAACATATTGCATGATTAGTAGACATGATTGGAAGCTGCCCAGCTCAGGTCCACCACTAACACACAACAAAACAAAATATACCTGAAGCCGTGCAAAGCTCATACTGGTAATCCTGGGCATAGTCCTCAGTCTTCGAGCACCAGTAGGCTCGATCGACCCGACCATTAGGAATGCAGGAGGTAAAAGAGCGTCCCTCGTGTTTGAACGGGAAGACACAATGTTGGGATGTCACATTTGGACCTGTAAAAGGCAAACAAAAACAGTAGTAATGGCATAGTGAATAATATATCTGTGCAGTAAATTAGAAGGATATCACGACTAAGGTAGCTCAGAGGTCCCCCTGCTGAACACTGAAAAATGGCCTGGCCAGGAAGGGGGTCTAAACACCTGGTCTTGAAGTGGTTAACTAACAACCACCCCTCTTACCATCGCTTCCACCTCCCCCATCCTATCAATGAATACACTACACAAGGCTGGATTTTAACTGGCCACAGCAGCCTTTTATTACAAACCTTATAAATAACCATTTTATAAATAACAACAACAATAACCAATAACCATACAGGAATTGTTTGGTTTCAAGGTCCTTGAAGGCACTATAATATAAAAACAGGCCAGTATCTGCAGGGCACCTTTCTTTTACCTGAATGCCCCCAGCCACCATACACCGCTTTGGGGACGTGATTACATTGCCCTCAGACCCACCTTGGTCCCTATTACCAGGTCATAACGTTTGACCTTGCCACCACAGAAGGTCACCCACACCACCGGTGGGTCCCCCTGTCAAGTTATCCAACACAGACAAATGCCTTCAGAGATTCCAAACCGCTAAGACAAAATTCAACGACCACATACCCGTGCACGGTATCCCTGACAGAATACTGAGCCAAAGTCTACACTGCAGGGTCAAAAATTGAAAAAAGGGCCTCAGTCATGAAGGGGTTAAATACCCCCCCAGGAAGCACCAGATGGTGGATAATTGCTGGCAGCTGGGAGACACCCACAGGTGAGCACTGGAGTTGATCAAAGAACTGGGAGGGTTGGCTACAAGGATTAGCCAAACCAAGAGGTCACTCTACGGAACGGGACACGCAAAATATGTCAAAATATTTATTAATACAAAAATATGAGTTCTACAAAAAATTATTATGCAAGGAAATCACCGTCTATCACCAGTGAGGTTTAAAATACATAAATCATCTGCAGACTTGAGGAACAAACATAAAAGTGATGGCCATGGATGATTCACATGAATTCAATCATTATTCGTATGCAAAAACACAGTAGGACTCCGTAAATGCGCACCATGAAAAATATATTGAATTCAACCCAAATATTGTGGGTACGCAGTGGTGGTCTGGTACCTGACAGCTCCTGGCTGGTGGAACAAAATGAGAGTGTACTGTGTGGCCAGCTTAACACTACATAGTTGTTGGCAGATTCATAGGAGATGGTAATGTGTGTAGTGAGTTCATCATAGACTGAAATGAATCGACAATAGTATACCAACAATAGGCGGAAGTTAGAATAGTGCCTAGGACTCGTTCCCCGTGGGGGACCTGGGGTGGCCTACGTTGTGCCAGCTCAGCTGGGGTGACAGACATTGCGCCAGCTCAGCTGGGGTGACAGACATTGCGCCAGCTCAGCTGGGGTGACAGACATTGCGCCAGCTCAGCTGGGGTGACAGACATTGCGCCAGCTCAGCTGGGGTGACAGACATTGCGCCAGCTCAGCTGGGGTGACAGACATTGCGCCAGCTCAACTAGGGAGACAGACATTGCGCCAGCTCAGCTAGGGAGACAGACATTGCGCCAGCTCAGCTGGGGTGACAGACATTGTGCCAGCTCAGCTGGGGTGACTGACATTGCGCCAGCTCAGCCTGCTCTTTATGCAAATATAATAGAGAAAAGATGTAGAAGTGAAGCCATCGATAACCATGGAGAAGTGGATGAGAATGACAGAATTATCATTTTTTCCTCCAATAGATCGGTTCTCACCTTGTGTTGTACTCATGTGCACTGTAACATACACCACTGCAATCAGAAAGCAGAAATCACAGTTTAGCTGATTACGAAAACGAATTTAACATGCGTACATATATTAAAAATCTTACATTGTAACACCTTAAAGCCCAACTCAAAGGAAGTGACTGGCTTTCCTTTGCAGTGGGGCTGCCCTACTGGTTTATGCCTAGAGTCAGGAAAAAGCTGTTTTACTTACCTGATCCTCAGTGCCCCATGTGTCAGCACTCTCCTCTTCTCTCCGGCTGTGGACTGTCCCTTGGTGTCCTCATGTACAATGCAGGGCTATGGAGCTTGCTATTCTGACTCCAATTGTTGTGATAGCGACTTATCCCTCTATGCCTGGCCTGTATAAGCAGATATAATCACTGCGGACAATCCTTATCAGATAGCTGAACTCACCAATACACTTTCCATCCACAAATGTGCTTTATTCTGTACATCAGGTTACAGCAGACAGGATACAGCAGATGAATGAATTGCGGTATTTAAGCGGTCAAAAGATGATACTGTTCGAAGCATGCAATGCAGATTACATGTGTCCCTGTTACATGCAGATTACATGTGGCCCTGTTAGATGCAGCCATGACACAGAAAATGCTACTCTGAAGAAGAAGGGCGGAGCATTCACACAGGGGGAAATGCATCATAGATGTGAGGGAAGGAACACAGAAAAATATGTGCAATACCAAAAAAAAGACCACTAGATGGCAGCACATAAATTAACCATAGAATAGCTATGAGAAAATGGTATAAGGAAATAAACTCTATAAATTCTAATCTCACACTAACGTGAATAATAACTGCGGTTGTAAATACAACTATTGAAGCAGCGCACTTGCATTGTGTATTGTCCTTAGACTGGTGGAGCAAAGAGCAGAAGAAGCTGTGGGGACTCATCTAGCAACCCAGGGGGGAGCCAGTGGTAGCGGGGACCAGGTAAGTCAAACAGCTTTTTCCTGTCCCCTAGACATAAACAACCAGTTAACCCTTGCAGTGCAGGGGCTTTAAAATCTCAAACATTTAGTCAGAGATTCCTAACTCTCCCGGACGTTCTTGGAGTCTCCCGCTATTAGATAACGGCTCCCCGACGCCCACAAGACAAACCTTTTCCGGCATAACTGGTGGCACGCACCCTGTTAGACATTAAGAAGTAGCAAATATTGTATATCATTTAATCAATATTTGACATTGCTTTAATTTTTTTAAAAATAATTTTACAATTTTCTGTTCTTGCCTCGGGAGCAAAAGGAGCTAGCTACAGCTCTGCAGTGGGGGGATCTATCGAAACTAGAGCAGGCAAAATCTGGAGCAGATTTGCACTGCGGCCAATCAGCTTCTCTGACTCAGCTTCAAATCTTACCTGAGCAAACTGAAGAGAGAAGCTGATTGGTTGCCATGGGCAACAACTCCAGCTTCTGTTTGCTCCAGTTTTGGTCAATTACCCCTCAATGTCTTTTTATCTGTTCTAACAGTCCTATCTGAAAATGAGAAGAATGGGGGGGGGCATTGGGGAACCTGGACTTGGGGCAGCAGATAGTAAATGTGACCCAGGATAAGGGGGAGAAACCTGAGACACACAGGACACAGAGACAAGTCTACAGTACCCCACACAGCTACCTCCTCATGTATCATTTCCCCCTTCTCTTTCAGATTGTAAGCCCTCAGGGGCAGGGCCCTCCTTACCATCTTTTCTTGTATTGGATTGTGATTGTAATGTCTTACTTATATTGCAAAGCTCTGCGCAAACTGTTGGCGCTATAAATACTATGTAGTAATAATAATACTGGACAAGTGCAGGAGACTCTTCATTACAGGGACAGGCGATCTACACGCACGCACGCACGCACGCACGCACACACAGCTATGACTCATCTCTGCTCTCAGAGGGGAGGGGGGATCAGCTGATTGCAGTTTACAGATAACACCCGACCCTCTGAGAGACAGATTGCAGATCCTGTGGAGGGAATTGTGAATTTCTAGGTCTCTGGCCTGTGAAAGAGTCTATAAAATAAAGTATGAAATACAGCCCTGTGACTCCTGACAATGCACACACATGTACACCCCCCTCCCCCGCACCTCTACATTACCACCAACATCACAAATCACTTACAAAGGTGGAAATGTCCTTTAAGAAAAGACAAGAACATCTAAACCCCGAAGACCTTGATCTAGAAAGCATGGAATTAGTTTCAATTGACAGACAATGTCTCCTGCACAGTATTTAATGACCTAAAAGCAGAAGAACTAGTGTGAATGTAGCTTTAGACTTGTCGCACGCTAGGAATTACAAAATACATCATGTAAAGATCCCAGGGAAATCGGGGGAAGGGGCAGAGGAAATGGTAGCTGGCACAGCAGGGAGGGGGAACAGAGTATGCCCTGTAGGAGGTACACCTCAGGAGTCTGTTTATAACTCTTCAGCCCAGACAAATGCCACTTGCACAGCATGCCCGCCACTAGGTGGAGCTGAGGAGCAGAGACATTTCCTTTGCTGGGCAGTTCCATTTAGTGGCAGAGATGCTTTGTGACCAGCCTTTGCCCAGCAGATAGATGGGCTGAAGAGTTATACATAGACCCCGAGGTGTACCCTCCTACAGGGTATACTCTGTTCCCCCACCCTACTGTGCCAGCGATCATTTCCACTCCCCCACTTCCTATTTAGCACTTTAGGTTTATGTGCATATGACACC
>NW_017307537.1:96261-136546 GCF_000935625.1 Nanorana parkeri | reverse complement strand
GCCCTTTAAAATGTACCTAAAAAGAGGAGACAGACGCATGCATTAACCAATACGAACAAGCTCTTACATATGAGGGAAAAGAAGATGATCCTCAGCGGATGCATTGCTGGTACTTCAGAGGAGAAACAATCCCGTGTGTGTGTAGTATATATATATGGATATAGATATATATTATCACCGTACAGCCAATCCGGGCAATGGCTCCATCCTGGCCTCTTTATCTCATGCATGCAGAAGGAACTTTTATTTCATAGGATACAGGATGTGGCTGGGATGCTGGTAATGTGCACGTCATCCCCAGAACATGTAAGGCTACTCTACAGCAGCATTTCAGAATGTTTTTTTCAGTCATGGCACCTTATAAATGTATGCTAAATCTCAAGGCACCCCAGCCCACAGTGTACAAAATATAAATGTAAAAAAATGGTGCATGACCCCCACCCCTAGACAGGGGTCTGGTATGGATTTAATGGGGGACCGCAGGCTAGAGCCCCCTCTTTCACATCTAAAGCCTCCTGCTTTACTACAGGATCTCTCTTTACATCAGAGTCCTCCTTCAGCAAAAATTGACAAAACCACTAGGCACCCGAGGATGCCCCAGCACTCTGGTTGAGAAAGGGTGTTCTACAGAAGGAAATAAAACACAAAAACCGTATAGCAATTTGTTATGTTTATGACTAATATCACCCACGGACAATGTATCATTTTTATATAGCTTTTTTTTTTTTCATATAACTAAAATGGCAACAAATGAAATAAAAGAAACAACTAATAACAAAATAAAAAATGGAGTGGCAAAGAAATTACAGAAAAAGTTGGAAACGAGGAAATGAGGAGGGAGAAGAAAGGAGCAATATATACTGTCTGCAGCAGGGGTGCCCACAATTTCTTGTGTTAAGATCCACTTTTCAATTGACGAGCTACATGAGATTTACGCTCTCCTGGCTGTCTCTCCTTGTTCGCTCTCCTGGCTGTCTCTCCTTGTTCGCTCTCCTGGCCGTCTCTCCTCGTTCGCTCTCCTGGCCGTCTCTCCTCGTTCGCTCTCCTGGCTGTCTCTCCTCGTTCGCTCTCCTGGCTGTCTCTCCTCGTTCGCTCTCCTGGCTGTCTCTCCTCGTTCTCTCTCCTGGCTGTCTCTCCTCGTTCGCTCTCCTGGCTGTCTCTCCTCGTTTGCTCTCCTGGCTGTCTCTCCTTGTTCGTTCTCCTGGCTGTCTCTCCTCGTTCTCTCTCCTGGCTGTCTCTCCTCGTTCTCTCTCCTGGCTGTCTCTCCTTGCTCTCTCCCCTAGCTGTCTCTCCTCTCTCTTTCCTGGCTGTCTCTCCTTGTTCTCTCTCCTGGCTGCCTCTCCCCGTGCTCTCTCCTGGCTCACCTTGCTGTATTTTGCCGCAGGCTGTGTAAACTAAAGGTGCCCATACACATACACTCGTACGAGAATCGAGCGAAATCCCACGATCGTACGAGAATCGAGGAGTGTGAACGAAGACCGTTTCTACTGTACGGTCGCGCGTCTTTTGTCGAACCAGCATGTTCAAAAACCAGCCGGGAATCGTACGATTGTCGGCGGGTTTCTAGCCTGCTCGTCCGATAGCTGCTGAACGGGCCGGTGTGCGCACGCGCACACTGCCCGTTCTGCATTGCGGTCATCGGAAGCCCGCCCCTCAGCGGGGCAGGCTATCGATGATTGCAAGTACGATCTGCCCGTCCAAGGTGGGCAGATCGTACGAGCTTTCAATAAGCATACGACCATCGCAAGACAAAAGTCTTGCGATGGTCGTAAGGTGTATGGGCACCTTTATATTCTTTGATGTAATACATAGCACTTCAACCACCAGTATCCACCAGAAAGGTGTCAGGGAGCTTGGCTCAGCAGACTCGGGCTAATGGGTAATCATGTGTGCACAGCGACATAAATATACCAAAATGGAATACAGGGGCCGCCATTCACACCCTTCCTGATCTACTAGCATCAGCTTTGCTACTGGTAGATCACAATTGCCAGAAGCATTGGGACACTTAAAAATCATTGGATTGAGGTGTTCCAATCACCTCCATGGCCACAGGGGTATAAAATCACGCACCTCGGCATGCAGAAGCTTCTACAAACATTTGTGAAAGAATGGGTCGCCCTCAGGAGCTCAGTGACTACAAGCGTGGTACCGTGATAGGTTGCCACCTCTGCAATAAGTCCATCCGTGACATTTCCTGGCTACTAAATATTCCACAGTCACCTGGGCCTGTTCACACGACGTCCGTTTTGTGTGCTGACCGGCTCCGTACGCTGCTGCACTCAAAATGCATCCCAATGTATCCCTATGTGTTTTATGGGCTACAGTTCTCACGTGCGCAGTCCGTTCAGCTTACGACAGAAAAAATACTGCATGTCACATATTGTCCGGTCCGGAAACGGTCCGCAAACGCACAAACGTGCACGAAACGCAACGAAAACGCAGCGCAGCTAAGGGGAAAAAAAAAGAAAAAATTGTATTCTTGCTCCACTTATTATGAGGTCATCAACGTTGACAAAAAATGAACTGTCAGCATCCGGACCGAAAACGAATCAAAAACGCACTGCATCAGCAGCTCCACGTCTGCTGAACAGCACCTGATCAGGATAAAATTCCCATTGAAAAGCATTGGGACATTACTATTGGCTATTTCAATTTGCAATAGCCAATAGTAAACCAGCATTGTACCCGCCCTCTGCTGATGGACCTGATGGGGAACGGCAGCAGAGGGCGGGTACAATGCTTTGCTGTTTGGAGATCAGTGTCACTGGTTAGCAGGTAACCAGGGACGCTGATCTCACTGCAAGTGGCCGGAGCCAGCCGTAAGATCACGACTGGCTCCGCCCAGATGTCAGAAGCAGGCTATCGGCCAACCAATGGCCGGCCGCTCGGCCAGCTTCGGCTTTCAGCATGGCTCAGCCGAGCCTATGCGTTCGGCTCGGCTGAGCCGCTCGGCCATGATTGGGAGCTGTACGGTCTATTGTGAATAGCCTGTACAGCACCCCTTCGGTTCTACTGAACCGAAGGGGTCCTGGGGCCGAAGCTAGCCGAAGGATCGGCCGAAGCTTTGGCCAGATCCTTCGGCAGCTTCGTGAATAGACCCCTTAGTTGCACTAGGATAAAGTAGGTTTAGTCACCAGCTGCAACAATGTATACAAACATGATCAGTGAAAGCTAATATGCTGCGCTTAGTGTTAAATATTCCATCTAGTGTTCATATCCTTTTGTATATTGTGAATATTTTTTATCCTAGGTGAAGATACATAGCAAGGGTGTCACCTCTGATGAAGTCGTTGAGACATAACGTGTAAGGTGGAGTCGATCAACACATCCTCCAGAAGATTCCAGAGCATACACACAATCGCTAACTGGAAGTGTGGAGGGCGCTATACTCCAGTGTGTGCTGCCCCTTAGAGTGCAGGATCTGTATAATTGGCTGTGTGAGTAGTTTTTAATGTATATTTAATAACGTTTTGAAACGATATGCTATATGCCAGTGGCGTAACAATCGCCATAGCGACCCAGGCAGCCGCTGTGGGGTACAGGGGGCCCCGGCCAGATGACGTGCGGGCCGCCTGGGTCGCTATGGCATCCTCTGCTGGTGGCTTTCAATGGCGGCTGTGAAAAATGCGCTGCTGTTGAGTGATCTGTGCAGCAGCGCATTCTTCTCACAGCCGCTGCGGAGTTAATGAGAGCCAGCAGCGGCGGTGGAGCAGGCTGGACCCGGCAGCAGAGGAGGAGGGGGGCCCGGTGACGGAGAAGGAGGCGGACCCGGCAACAGAGGAGGAGGCGGGGCCCATCAGCGATCGTGCAGGAAGAGGAGGCGGACATGTAAGGAGTGCGACCAGCCCACCTGAGGGTGACCCTGCAGAGCCCACCATAGAGAGTCAATGGTGGGCTCTGCAGGGTCACCCTCAGGTAGGCTGCGTGGGATCTCAAGTGGGCTCTGCAAGGGGCATAACTAGAAGTCACAGGGCCTCATACTAAATTTTGCTATGGGGCCTTGTGATTTCTAGTTACGCCCCTGCTATATGCCATTCCTTTTTCTCCTGCCAGCCTATTGTTGCTTTGTACAAGCGAAGCCGCCAAAGCTGTGATTCCTGCTGCTGGAATCCTCCTTCAGTGATAAACGTCTCGTGTGAACGAGGCCTTCGCGCAATAAGTCAATCCTGAGACTGATGAGTTTGTACACACATACGTCAAGAGAAACCAAAAACGTAGGCCCAACTGTGTTTTAGATAATATAATAAATAAAATGAGAACAATGCCTACAATAAGTAATCCGCCTCACTTTACAGCTAATCAAAACAGTGAGAGTGTGAAAACGTGACTAAAGCATACCTCTGGGAAAGAGTTAGGAGACACCTAGGGAATCAAGGAAATTGACACGGCGCATGCAGAGGGACTACATTGTGCTTAATAATGGGCGTGGCTTAAAGGAGAGTCTGGGACTAATTATAGCATGAATTGGACACAGTCCACAGTCTTTGTACCCACAAAGGAGGGTGTGTAGCCTTGCAGGCACTCCTATCGCCAAAAGGTCGATTCACTCACACCTGAGCTTTTCGGAAAACAGAAGACCCACCCACCCAATCCACTGTGGGCCGGGGCATTCCCTGCCACTGCACATGAACAAAGGGTTGGGATGTTTGTGCTGACATTATTTTCCTTACATGGCCACATGACCAAATAAAGCCATACGGCAATATAAGGTCAATGATGTCACCCCAACCCAATCCTTTACTTACGTGCAGCTGCGGCCGGGCAATTCCCAAGTCGTATCTGATTGGTCGGCAGCAGAAGAAGTTTCCTTCCATGTTTGGAGGAGCTCGGGTTTGGACCACATTCAGTCCAAACATATTGAGGGGAATTGATCAAAACTGGAACAAACAAAATCTGGGAGCAGTTGCCCATGGCAACCAATCAGCATCTCTCTTCAGTTTGCTCAGGTAAGATTTGAAAATGAGAGAGAGAAGCTGATAGGTTGCAGTGCAAATCTGCTCCAGATTTTGATAAATTCCCCCCATTATGTCCATGAGAAGTGTTACACAATCTGTACATTAATTTTACTTTTACTAATAGGTATATTTGATGACGAGGTGCTACTGTCATGTACTTTGCTCATTAGAGGCCATGCCCCTTTATTGTTTAGCCACGCCCACTTTCACTTGCAGCTTTCATATCACCCTATCAACCGCTCACCCAGGTTCACATGACAGAACAGGCTACAACATCAGTAATAGTATTTTGTTTACTTATTTATTTTTTTCATGCATGAAGGCAATTCTTTTTCAGCAAGACACATGTGACATGTGTCCATATATTCTGGTAAAAATAAATTAATGATCAGCAGAAATTACAAAACAGGTAAACCGATAAATAAATAGAATTGAAGAATAAATCGAATATATTAGGATTTAACTGCTTCTCCCCAAGACATTACAGCGAATGTTTGGAATTCCGATGAAATTGTTAATTGGCGCCAGGCTCGAATGGGTTAAAGTAGCAGCATAATGGTTTACCTTCACAGTCTTCAGTCCTATTATTGGTTTAAAGAGCACCTGTCATTGAGATGCACCCTTAATGCTGTGAAGAGGGATGGTAGTGGGAGGTTAATACTGTACTTGATGAATGAATGTTTTAGGTCAGGGGTAGCAAACCTCCGGCCCTCCAGCGGTGGTGAAACTACAAATCCCATGATGCATCTCTATTTGGGAGTCATGCCTGTGGCTGTGAGAATCTTGCAATGCCTCATGGGATTTGTAGTTCCACCACAGCTGGAGGGCCGGAGGTTTGCTACCCCTGTTTTAGTGCATTTGGGAAGGAAGAAAATTCTGCATTTAAACTTTTTTTTTCTTTTTTCAACCAATTGGATTCTTCTAAAGAAATCCCACCCGCCTGCTGCCCGCCACTTGTCCCGAAGAGCAATAGCCTCGGGCTGCCTCATGAAAGGGATGGCCCTGCATGCGATCAGTTTGAATTGTGCATGCCTATTAAAGGAGAAGTATGGGGTAAGTGTTTTCCCCATAGTTCTCCTCAGGGTCACGGGAGGATATAAACTAGCGTCCTCCCGTTACCCTAGGCTCAGTATACTGCGAGCTACAGCTCACTATATACTGAGACCGCCACAGCTGGGACGGATTCCTACATTACTGTCGAGATCCACCCAGCTGCGTGATTGACAGCTGGCTCTGCCTATCTAGAGGCAGAGCCAGCTGTACCCGCCCCCTCCCCCGTTCGAATCCCTGCAGGGAGCCATGACTGACAGTCACCACTCTCTGCAGGGACAGGATCGAGGAGTGAGCGACAGTGTGTGTTCGCTCACTTCCCGATCTATTGAGCCGACATGTGACAGTCTCATTGTCACACGTCGGCTCGAACTATGAGGTTGAGTGAAAATCACACACCTCATAGTTCTCCTTTAAAGGTTCACTTTAAATGCCGACGTAAGCAATGATTATCGCACCCGTCACGTTAAATTAGATTTAATCTGAATATATTTGCTGTGTGGTGAGCATTGAACCAAGCAATATCTAGTAATGATCACATATAGACTGACATTACTTCAAGTGCCCCTGTAGCTGTGGAGAAGACAAAGATGGTGGATATGGAAGTGAGGCACTAATCGTATTTTTCCCTTTATTTGCATCTGGTGAGTCTGTTATTTTTCAGTTTCCTTTGTCAGACCAAGCTGTCCTGCAAAAGTGGCAGATAGATGGTTGAGACAAATCATGTATCACTGACAGGGGTACTCTCAATGGTCCGCTTTTATTTATTTATAAAAAAACTTCATCTCAAAAGGAAAAAAAAAAAGCTTAAAATGCGTTAACTGAAGTTCAGATTTAATTGGTTAGCCAAGTCCAGCTAGGAGTCTAACACCACCCTCCACACACGGTGACAGTGCTGCTGCCCAAGGGTGGCTCCATTGCTGCTCCATAGAGTAGAGCCACCCTAAGAAAGGAAGTGCGTTACTGACCGGACTAACTAATGCAGCCTCCACATTTAAGAATTGGTAAGATGCAAAATATTACACTTTTGTTTTTGGGTTTTGATACACTTTAAAGGAGAACTATGAGGCGAGTGATTTTCACTCAGACTCAAAATCCGAGCCGACGTGTGACAATGAAACTGTCACAGGTCGGCTCAGTAGATGGGGAAGTGAGCGAACACATACCGGCGCTCGTCACTCACGGCTCTCTGCAGGGATTCCCACCCTCCCCTGTCCGATCCTTCAGTGCTGACTTGCAGAACGGAAGGGGGAGGACACAACTGGCTCTGCCAAGGTCCAAGCAGGACTGACTTCCAAAATCAGGGCTGCCATCAGGGGGGTACGACCTGTACTGGTGTAAGGCGCCCAGGTGGCTGGGGGGGCCCAGGCTCCAAGAAAGCATTTTTCTTATAGATTATTATGGACAGATTAGTTAGATTCCGGGCCCCCCTGTGCTATTGGTACCCTCTTGATTACGTTCAGCGGTGGAGCTTTTATTCCTGGGCAGAAGCACCGAAGACCAAGGCTGGAGCGGAGCACAGCTGCTGCCTGGGGGGGGGGCAGGCCTAAAGCTGTGTAAGGGGCCCCACAATTCCTGATGGCTGCCCTGTCCAAAATACAATAAAGCCATTACTGTAACATCAAGTACAGAATTTGCTTCCTACCCTCCTATGTCAGCATTATGTTTATTGCTGAAGCACAGGTGTTCTTTAAATGTTGTTCTCCTAGGCCCTCTTCATTCCCCTTTCTAAAGTTTCCCAAGCCCTTCATTGACCACTTCCTTCAGAGGGTGTTTCAGTCTTGTTGGCCAACTTCTGCTCCCTCTGCAACTTCCGTACGTCCCTGACACTTCTCACTGCCCACATGGACAGCTCTCTCAGGACATGATAGCCCCTGACCTTCCTCTCGAACATACTTCCTGATTCTCCATCAAATTCATCAGTGCCCTCATCTGACTCCATCTTCACACCAATGGTGGTCCCAAGGTACTCCAACTGTGCCCTTAGAGACGACACTTGTTCCATTAGGTTTTGGAGACCCCCGTGTAGGTCTCCCTCTCCCTGTAGAAGACTTTCTGCTTGCTCTTCTATCACTTGCGTTAGCCGTCTCTCCAGTTTTATGTAGGCAGTGATGTTGGCCAGCAATCGTTCCTCCATAGCCATTTTCATCCAGCTGTCCGAGCCCATGGATGCGCTCCCTCCATGTATGTCAAAGTGCGGTAAGTCGTGAAACCCATGGGTCTCCAACTGAAAAGAGAAGGAGTGTCAAGGTATAAATAATCCTAACATACATTATTTATGCTACTTTTGTAAGAACCACATCACATAAATATATGACATACATATATTGTAGACCACAAACTGAAAGGTAGTTTGCAGTGCCAGGCTGCTGTAAACAAAGCTAGCAGGGTCTTGTCCTGTATTAAGAAGGGGATGTATTGCAGGGACAAGTCTATAATTTTGCCACTTTATAGATCACTGGTCCGCCCTCATCTGGAGTACGCGGTCCAGTTTTGGTCACCTGTACTCAGAAAAGATGTCCTTGAGCTGGAGAAAATCCAGCGGAGGGCAACCAAACTCATTAGGGGAATGGAGGACCAGAGACACGGCTACTAAATTTAGACATGTTCACGTTGGAAGTAAGGAGATTAAGGGGGATATGATTTTCATGTACAAGATGTTCAATGGTGGTAGCAACATTAGCAACAAACTCTTTAAGATTAACTCCATTACAAAAACTAGGAGGCCACCACCTAAAATTGGTGGGGAAAAAATTCCAGCACAAGGTGCGAAGGGGGCGAAGTAACATATTCAGTAGATCTCTGCAATACTTGCACATTTTGGGATCTATTTATAAACAATTTTCAGGGCCCTTTTGGTTGCCAATATCTGTGCAAATAATTGCCAAAAACGAACATTCATATCCACACCTAAAAAAAAAGTTGGACTTTTAGGGTTACCCAAAAAGGTATTTATTCCCGGCACACCTCACCAAGACCACCAACCACCCCCGCGAAAGACGGTCAGTATGTTCTCTTTCCATCCTTGACATATTGACCCCATGGTCAATATGTTTTCCTCTCCTTCCTTCCTTGTGTAACGCTATTGGTAACCAGTTTTGGCACAGATGGCTTCTCGGATAGTCAATAGGTACATCACGAATGTCCTAAACCCACTAACTTGGCAATAAGTGTCTCAGGCACATTTCTCTCAGGGTGAAGTTCTTTACCTTGAATGGTGGAATTGATGGGCGCCAGTCATTTTTAATAGATTGTATGGACTTTTAATAGCATGTGCGTGAAGAATAGGGAAGGAGGATGGAGGGAGCACAGGATACCTGAAGAATTACATTTGAATCTTTGGTCTTCTAGCTATTTAGATCCTTCTTTCACAGAACTCTACTGGCTGGAATACAGCTAATATAAGTGGCTCCTTGTAGAACTAAGGTTCCTGTGTATGCTCAGTCTTTAATATCAAGGTAGGTGTAAGACAACAGTGGGAAGGTTCATGTGGTGCTTTCCAGCTCAGTCAGTCACTCACCCTGTGGGGAACAACTGCAGCTTTGTCTCCTCAAGGCCTGTAGCACTCCAACACAGCCAGCTTCTTAGGGACACCTCCCATGACAGAGATCCCTACAGTATTAAATCCCCAAGGCCTTCAGGCCTGGGGGTCTAGATTGGTTATTCACCGATGTACCCTCTCAGAGTGAAAACCTTGGAGAGAAGAGACTGTACCAGGCAGTGCCATACATATTTAAAGTGACACTAAACCCCCATACCCTCTCCCCCCCATCCTGTGCTGGTGTAAGGACTTACCTTACATGATGCCTCTTGATCTGATCTTTTTCCTTTGGTGATTTTTAGGACTCCCTCCAGTGCTGGTGCCGGTCTCTGATCCAGCGCTGACTCCTGTCTCTTCCTGTCCCACAGAGTCCGCTGACTGCATTGACTTACCCTGTGCCTCTCCTCTTTTCCTGGTCGAAGATCTCTACTGCGCATGCACCCGCCCCATGATCCTTTGCGGCCGCCCGAGAATCTTCAGATGGGAGTGCGCGGTGGAGACATATAAGTTTAGCCACCTCCCGTCCATGGCCGTTCCCGAACGTCCGGACGGGAGTCTTGTAGGAGCGGGAGGGCGTCTTAAGACGTCCTGCCCCTCCCCCCCGATCGTGCGCGGCACTCAGTGCGCACACGAGTGGGAAACTGTTAGCAATGTAAACAGCCAGCGATGGCTGTTTACATTCAAGCGATCGGGCGTCTCTAGAGACGTCCGATCGCTTGCTGGAGCTGCGGGTGTGCACCTCCCCACCCCGTACCTCCACACCCGAGATCCACTGTGCCGGTGCAGCTGGGACCCGCACGGCGACGCTCTCAGTTGAGATCAGTACACAATCTTCCTTTGATCTATTCTTGGTCCCCGAATACAGGAAGTGATGTATACTACATCACTTCCTGCATTAAGTGTCACTCTTCGGTACAGAACAACGGCGAGAAGCTGGGGAAGCAGATCTCTGCTTCATCAGCTTCTCGAGGGGGTCCCTAGGAGGGGTCTCAGAGACCCTTGATGTCTCCATAAAGAGGACCTGTCATGTGAATTGGCTATCACTTAGGGGATTTCTTAGTCCCCTATGTGATAGCAAAAAAGTAAAGTGTTTAATTGACCTTTAATAGCTCTCCCAGCATAACAGCAGGCCCCCCCAGACCTACTGATTGGCCAGGTATTACACATACATAATGTGGAGTATTACCTCTAGCACACCCTGCTGGTTAACACTCAACACAGCAGGTGGCTGAGAATAATCACTGCACACTCAGAGTACACAAGCCAGCACAGCTAAACTGACTAATCTACACTGACAGAGCACAAGAGACAAAAAGAATTTAGGGGAAACACTACATCCCTACACTTAATAGTCTACCAAGTCAGAAGTCTTGCTCTGCATACTTGTTTTGGCTAAGTGATTTAGAAATGACTGACTCCAGAAGATCAGCATAACAGCCAGGCTGCTCAACTTACATATTACTTTCATTACAGGTTTCCTTCAGAAACAGTTTTGGGCAAGGTTAGGCAACCTCAGCACTCCAGCTGTGGTGAAACTACAAATCTCATGCTTCGGTCTCTGGGAGTCATGCCTGTAGCTGTCAGAGGCTTGCAGTGCCACATGGGACTTGTAGTTGCACAACAGCTGAAGTTCTGAGCTTGCCTCCCCCGCTATAAGGGCTCGAACACGCCATAATGCATGCAATAATATGTTTTTAAAAGTATGGTTTTAAATTAAATGGCACAATTCAGATTAAAACACCCAAAATGCAGCAAGCAGAACTTTTTCTCCCATGCACAGCAATGCATTTGACTGATTCGATCCTATTAAAAAATCAATGCAGCAAAACGCACGAGAGCGCTTCCAGCGTGATCGAGTAGAAGACACAATCCGGCACATAACACACAATTCCAGATATCTCACATATTTCTCCGTCAGGTGTACGAGATCCGCCCTGATTTGGCGCAACTGTTGAATAACTCGCGAGCAGAGGTCCTGGAGCGCCACTTCAGAATCCATGACGGATTGGCTAACGGAGGTTTGGAAGAAGAGGGCACATCTGCCCTGAAGCCACTTGTCTTTTATAATGGGAGCGTCAGCGATAGCAGAGCCTGATAAACAGCAAAGCGTAGGGGGGGAGAGAGAGAGAGAGAAGGGGGGAGAGAGAGAGAAAGAGACTGACTCAGTGACAGAGAGAGCAGCATACACACAGCATTAACAGTTTAATCCCAGTGATTAGCGCTGGAATGCATCATTGGTGACCCGGCCGCCATAGTGCTGGGTGACCTGGACCATCCATAGGGCAGAGCTTAATGACCATTTCTGGGAAGAGTCGACATAATGAGGCTCAGCGCTTTTAAATACATCTCAGTGTCTCGGGTTTACTGCACCAATTCAACGCATCCTTTCAGAGCTCAAGGAGACATCAATATTTTTATCAAATAAAAATTACATTGAAATATATATTATCGTATATAATATTATATATTTGTTTTTCTCATTTTATTTCTTTAGGTATACATGCAGAAAGTTAGGGATTTAAAGTAGGATTACACCCCAACTTGTTTTTACCTTACCCTTGCATGCAGTTCCATGCTACTGATCTCCTGCAGCCACTTCATGTCCACATTGCACTCCATGGCATTTCTCAGGGCAGGTATCCTGATGATGACAACAGTGCCTATGTAATTAACGCAATTAACACGCATTAACGTGCGGGAAAATATTTGTGTTTTCCCAGCCGTGTTAACAAGTAATGGCACCGCAAGCGCATTACATGTCTTTGACACGTTCAATGAACAGGTGTCAATGCACATGTTTGGTACGCTTTGAGGGAAAACGAATCTGTGAACGGGGATCTAAATCAGGGGGTTTAGTCCCACTTTAAGATGCATGTTTGTGAGGATTTATCAAAACTGGAGCAGACAAAATCTGGAGCAGTTGTCCACGGCAACCAATCAGCTTCTCTTTTTCATTTTCAAAACTTTACTGAACAAAATGAAGAGAGAAACGGATTGGTTACTATGGGCAACTGCTCCAGATTCCGTCTGCTCCAGTTTTGATCAATTGCCCTCTTTCATGTAATTAGGTGGGCGTCGTTCCCTCCTGGAACCCAACATATGTGATGACCTGGAAATTGGCAGAATGGCAGCATGTCATTCCGCTCTGTAAAGGACCTCCAGGAAGTCGAGGGCATCGCTGGACCGAGGAGGAAGTCGCTGGACCGAGGAGGAAGTCGGAGGCATCGCTGGACCGTGGAGGAAGTCAGGGGCATCTCTGGACCGAGGAGGAAGTCGGGGGCATCGCTGGACCGAGGAGGAAGTCGGGGGCATCCCTGGTCCGAGGAGGAAGTCGGGGGGCGTCGCTGGAGCATGGAGAGGGTAAGTGAATATTAGAACTGCTTTATTTTTTTAAATGGGGGAGCTCTGGAAGTAGAGGTCCCACTTCTAATGAACATTTAAAAATGAGCTTGTTTCGTTTAAAAAAACAAAACAACTTAGAGCGCATCATCTATTATACCTGCACAACTATACACAGGGCATGAGGGTAATAAGCTGCGTACGAAGAAAAGAAGAGTTTCCCACTGGTATAGGAAAGGGCTCTTTACAGTTAGAGTGAACCCGGAACAATAGGTGTCAGTATGACTGTGTAGAGCTGTACAGATTCAGCAGAGTTGCAGGATGAATCGAGTATAAATTACAAGGGCTTAGATTAGTGTTGGGGTGGAGGAATTTAGTTCTGGGGTCACGTCAGGCCAGAAGTAGGCAACCTTGGCACTCCAGCTGTTGTGGAACTAAAAGTCCCATGGGGCATTGCAGGACTCTGCCAGACCCAGGCATGTCTTCCAGAGACAAAGGCATGATGGGTTTTGTAGTTTTACCACAGATGGAGTGCCAAGGTTTAGCATTAGGCTAAAGTGAGGCCCAGTGTTTCAAATATTAGGTGTTAAGAGGCCACTTTGGTGGTCAGGTTAAGAGTTGGGGCCAAGTGTTAAGCTGGCCGTACGCTGGTCAAATTTCCTGCTGACTTGGACAAAATCCAACCAGTGTATGGCCCAGTCAGGACACCTCCATTTTACACGTCAATTTTTTATCAAGTTTTGCCACAGACATTGGTCCAAAAATACTTGGAAAAAATAAAAACAATTGCTAGAATATAGACAAGGAGTCCAACCTCAGCACTCTAGCTGTGGTGAAGCAACAAATCTCATAATTACCTTTGCCTCTGGGAGTCATGCTTGTGGTTGCCAGAATCTTTAAAAACAAACCACTGAACCCAGCCCGAACCTGAGCACCTCTAAGCATGGAACAACACTCCTTCTGTTACCGCCAATCAGCTGCGGCCAGGAAGTTTTGCGCTGTAAGCAAAGAGGCGGGATGCAGTGACATCGTTGACCTTATATGGCTACTTGGCTAATTTAGGTAAATAACCTTATAAGGCCATATAAGGTAAATGATTTAAGCACAAGCATCCCGCACCTTTGTTTATGGCCAATTGAGCAGTGGGGAGTGTCCTGGCCTGCAGCTGATTGGGTGGGAAGCCCCATGAAGCTTCGGTATTCGGAGGAGCTCAAGTTCGGAACGGGTTTGGTCCAGATGTGAGCTTATGAATACGGACCATACAAAAAAAAAATTACTTTCAGAATGTTTGTACAATTTTCACATAATGGGGCCAAATCGATGATCAATTTCAACCGCAGTGACCAAAAAAATAAAAGTGAAGGAGCGGGATGGAAAATGTTTCTCGAACAAATGAATTCTAACAGTGAATGCGTTTTTTATTTGGGACATTCCATTCACTGTCCCTGTACATACAATAGATGCATCCAACGACAATCATCTATTCCAAGCCGCATGTACACTAATCGTATCACATACAATTACATACAAACACCCGGTCATTAATTTGAACGGGTGACAGCAGCCGCATCTAAACTTGACATTTGCAATCCCAAAACGCAATGGGGGGAATTTTTCAAAACTGGAGAAGACTGATCAATTAGGAAGGGGGTCTTGGACTTTTCCAACCTGCGTTTATATTGCTTAGCCAGGAAGACACCCAGTATATTACCTTGCGAATAAAAATGACATTTCAGCTTTTTGAGGAAGTAGTCATGTTGGGAAGTGAGGAGTAAACAGAGTTTGTGGTGAAGGGCTTTATGTTCTTCAACTAGACGCGGGTCATAGTGTTGTTTGTTCTGCTCTTCAAGACCTCGAATTTGGGTAAGTGGAGCATCTTGCGTGAACGTCGCCTCTTTTCGTGGGCACCTATTTTAATCAATAGACTTCTAATGAAAGCTTTGTATGTATTCCAGACCAAAGGATTGTTTCGAACTGAGTCAATGATGGCGTGGAAAAAGGACACTAGTTCAGAACGGATATTTTCCCTGTGTTGCGAATTAGCTAAGAGACCAGAATTGTGGAGGAGTCTGGATTGCAATTGTGAAAAAGTGTTATGGAGATAGGGGCATGGTCCAACCAGGTAATCAGCCCAATATCAGAATTTGTTATATGCTGCAAGGTGTGCTGATCAACGAAAAACATGTCAATTCTGGGATAAGAGTGTTGAGAAGCATATCATACAGGTCAGTGGACACAAGAAAAGAGGGAATGGCAGAGTTAGGACGTCTCTTCTTGTTAGAGGTTTCCAGCTCCGCCTTCAAAAGATCATTAAAATCACCACAAAGAATGTTAGGGCCACGGAAGCAAAATAAGAAAAGTGGCCCCATGGGATTATTGCCCCTATCATCCATGTGTTTTTAAAACTAACTATATTTGAATAGAGGTGTGGGATAACTGTTAAGTACATGTCTCTCTGGGACTGCTTTGCTGGTTCTTTCGGCTTAGTCTTTCAGGTTACACGCTGCATGCTGTTGCCAGGATGATTTACCTCAGTTGCTGGACAGACCTTCAGGTCAGCTGAGCACAGGATTGGTGACAGACTTTTGGCGGGAAAACAGCTGACCAATGAGAGTAACCTTTTCCCTCTATAGTCACTCCTGTCACTGGACAATGTCAGCATTTACCTCAGAACTGCCAGCTGGACTCACTTCTGGATTAGCTTCACAATTCCTTTTGGATTTTTTTATCTGCTCCCCGCCAACCCTCCCCTTTACTGTACTTTCCCTTGTCGCGGTCAATCTTTATGGGGTAAATCGTGGGTGGACAGTGGTTGGTAAACGGTAATTTGGTTGGTGTAAGTTATTGCTGCTTGAGTCGTAGTGACTAAGCATGCTGGTCTGTTAATGGCTAACAGTGGTTATGTTTGGTAATAAAGGTTAAAGTCTATTTATTGGTTACATTGATTAAAACCCAATAAAGGGGCCGCGGCCTATAGTTTTTCCACAATAGTTGTTGTGTTTTACTTTATTATCTAAGTTTATTGTTATGGTATGATGGGTGTCAATGGTGTGTACAATCCCATGAGGTAACCTTTGCGCCCAGTAGTAATTTTATGCCTCAAAGTGTTGAGTAGTTTCTTATGATGTTTGTTAGGGGCATATATATTCACTAAGGTGAATGTATGATTATTAAAAGGAGACAACTAGAATTATGTATCTGCCGTTCGGGTCTGTGAGCACATCCTGACTGCGATCATATCCATAACATGGAGAGTTTAAGTGGACCATTATGTCCCCTGGCATTTAATGAGCTAAACTTTTTTTTTTGAATGCATATCATTTTTCATAAAGTACTCAGATAGAACAAACAGTATTTCCTAGTAATAGCTAAAATTCTAAATCGAGAAACAGATACAAATCTCGTTCGGCTAAACACAATAATGTACGAAAAAGTAAACAGTCAACTACTTAATACCAAAGTGTCACCTGTGAGTAACCGTCAAATTGGAAGAGTAGAAGAGGAACAATGGGATATCGGATAGAAGGGGAAATGTGTAGTAAGGCATCAATGATAAGGTCTGGGAGGGCAGTAAGCTAGAGGGTAGAAAACAAAATGGTCACTAAACAGGATGGAGCACATATGTCAAACTCAAGGCCCAGAGGCCGAATCCAGCCCACCAGGCCATTTCCTAGACTTCTACTTTCAGATCTAGGTATTAAGTTATTACTAAAACCAGTGATAATCCAATGCAGAGGCAATTATGATAAAGATTAGATACATTTATATAGTCTTACAGGCCCTTTGAGGGCAACCGTAATGTTGATGCGGCCCATGATTAAATTGAGTTTGACACCCCTGGGATGGAGTAATGATCAGAAGCAATGGGCCTTAGGTGGGACAAGGATGTAGATGTGTGAGCTACTCTTAAATGACATAATATACCAGTGAGGATGCGTGGAGGTGTCATAGTGGCCCCAGAGGGGGCGAAAGGTATAAAGAAAAGCACGTAGGCACAAGTAAATACATTACAATAGTAAACCAATGCTTGCAATATAAGCAATAGAATGTACCCTTCGGAGAAGTAGCAAGTAGAACATAGGTATGCCCATGAAACAACAAAGAACATAAACAAGTAAACAAAAAGCACAAAAACATAAACATCATCGTTGAAAAGTCCAACTATCGTGTTTCACCGAAAATAAGACACTGTCTTATATTTTTTTTTTGGCTCAAAAAAACACACTAGGTCTTATTTTCGGGGTAGGTCTTATTTTTTTTTTGGTACAACAATCCAATGTTAATGCAAATCCAAATTAAATAATACAAAATGGCAAAATTAAGAATAGGTTGATCAGGGCAATCGGGGGTGCCTTACCTATCTAAGAGCAATTTGGTAACCAGAATGGGCGAAGCGCGCTTTCACTATCGATTCCTCACAGGCAGAATGCATTTGGTATCACTCCACCTGTGACAGGAGGCGGCGCTATAAAGGAAGCATCGGCTTATGGGGCTCTCCTCCCTCCGCTGCCGCCTCGCTTCCTCTGGCTTTGTTGGCACCACTGATTCTCTCCCGCGGCTCTTCAAGTTCCCCCTTATGCCACCACCGGCCCTGGGAATGGTCACAACTAGGTCTTATTTTCGGGGTAGGTCTTATATTTTAGCAATTCTCAAAAATAGTACTAGGTCTTATTTTCGGGGAAACAGGGTACATGTGTTTATCACACTTCAAAGTGTGGGGATAAATAGAAAGTGTGTTTTAATGCGAGGTAGGGAATCCAGCAGTGTAGGTTAGATATTACTCAATGGCATGAGCTCAGTGGTGTCCGTCAGACGGATGCTCAGGCTGTGCTCCAATCTGTAGCAATATCAGGGAGCAGATTTCCTGTAGGTACAGGTTTTAGAGGGACAATAGAAATGCCCCAACTCTGAAGCATTGTAGCACCATCACCAGGGGGTGAGGACAGGAAACACCTTGCCCTGGTAAGAAATCCGGAGTTTTGTGGGAAATCCCCATTTGTATAGGATATTCTTCCCCCGAGAGCTTCATTGATGGGGTGACATTTCCTACGACGTGTGGTGGCCGCAGAGATGTCAGCATAGAGGGTGAAGTGTGCATAAGGATCAGGGAGCAAGGTCGTCAGCTGCTCCAGTATTGATAACTCCTCCTCAAAGTGTGAATGTAGCCATATTGTATGAACGGTTGTAGGGAAATCTACCGGTGGCAGGCTTCAAGTATTTGAGTGTCTTTCACTGAAGGAATCATTCTTTACATTTATTGGGGGGGGGGGGGAAAGAAACAAAGTCACTTTCATCAAATAGGCAGCGAAGAGACGTTTCTAGAGAAATATCCCCCAACTGCCAGTAACACCGAATCCATCCAGACTGAGCAGAAAACAGCCCACTGGAAATGGATGACATTGCAGACTGGATAAGGTCACCATTATGAAAAGCAGCGTAGGAAGAGAGGGAGAGAGAGAGAGAGAGAAGGAGAAACTAGCAGGGTGGTGGCTGAAGGACTGAAAACTCAATGACATTATTATATACACATATACACACACACATCATCTTTATGCTTTCATTCATATTAGAAGCACTTCAATCCCCCACCCCCATTCTGCTTGATCTCTGGGCAAATAAAAAAAACTTACCCTTTCAGTGGGGCTACCCTGCACTGCAAGGGTTAAATGCTTGTGTTGGTCTAGGGCAGGGGTGGCCAAACTTCGGCCCTCCAGCTGTTGTGGAACAGCAAATCCCATAAGGCACTGCAAGACTCTGACAGCCACAGGCATGACTCCCAGAGCCAGATGCATGGTGGTATTTGTAGTTGCTCCCTAGGTGGGCAGCAGATTTTGGCTACCCCCCAGGGCCGTCCTTATAATGAGGCAGCATGAGACGTGTGTGTTTGTGTGAGGGGGGGATGAGGGCGACCACAGTGTCCCAGTGTGCTAAGAGCTCTTAGCAACCAATGACGCTCTGTCTGGCTTCCTGCCCAGCTTGTAAGCATCATCAGTTGCCGAGGAGCTGAGCGGGGCGCTGTGGCCGGTATCCTGCCGAGCTCCTGGCCGCCAGTGACATCAGTGAGCTGGGCGGGATGGTACAGAGAGATGCTGACAGGCACCGCTCTCTGTCTGGTCCCACAGCCACCCGTCCCACTGCATCCAACACCACCCCGCACCTCCCTCCCAAAGCTCTATCAGCAGCAACAACACCGATCCGCCTCACCGCTCTATGGCCTCCCGGCACACAGGGTAGGAATGACCCCGATACCCCTGGTCTGGGGGCTAGAATAAAGCAGCTATACTGACCTGATCCTAAGTCCTGCTCAGCCAATCCCTGCAGCCTCTTCTCCCCCTGGGCTCCGGCGGTGTAATCGCATCTCTCTGGCATCATCCCGTCTTCCATTAACCTGCATTAGACATAAAGACCCCGAGGCTCATTCCATAGCCAAAGCAGAGGTGAGTGCTGACTGCCATGAGACCGAGGATCAGGTGAGTATATCTTCTATATATTTTAATTAATTTTTTAATTTTTTTTTGTAACTTTATTTTTTTTAACTTAACTTTATTGCCATCACAGAGGGAGAAAACAAGCTCACTATGTGATAGCCAATTTGCAGTGACAGGTCCTCTTTATGGAGACATCAGGGGTCTTTAAGACCCCTAATGTCACATAGGGACCCCCAGAGAAGCTGATGAAGCAGAGACCTCTGTACCGGAGAGTGACACTGAATGCAGGAAGTGATGTAATACACAGCACTGCCTGCATTCCGAAGAGGAGGAGGAAATCGTGTACTGAGCGCCGTTTGATCTCCGGTCGTAGAGCTGCTGTGCTGGTCCTGGGCTTACACCGGAACAGCGGAGCTCGGGATCGCCAGCGGCGGCGGAGGGGGGGGCCCGCACACCCGCACGCAATTACAAGCAATCTCGGGATGGGAGGTTTAAAAACGCCCACCCGCCCTCAAGAAGCCGCTGTCCGGCTGTTTCATTACAACGGCCGGACAGCAAGTGGTTTATCTATTGAAACATTAGGCTGACAGAACCTGACTTTTGTTTCCCCATTGTGATATTACCAATGTGTCCAACCCAATGAATTAACCACTTGCTGCCCGGGGCAATTTCTTACTATTTGTGCACACGTGATAAAATATACATTTTTGGCTAGAAAACAGCTTCAGACCCCCAAACAATGATATATGTTCTGAAAGCAGAGGCCCTGTAGAATAAAAAAATGCTAGTTGCAATTTTTTATGTCGCACAGTATTTGCACAAATCTTGATCAAACCAGTATTTTTAGGATAAAATAAACCAAAATTTAAATTTAGTGCACAGTAACATAATATAATACCCAATTTTTTGGTAAAATATAAAAGACGTCGATGTGCCTACGCGCAAAAACGACAATTGCGCTACACATGTTACATATCGCCGCAAACGTTGGAGTGAGAACAATAATTCTAAGGCCATTGATCCCTGTTGATCAATGGCCTGATGAGCGGTAAAATCGTTTAAAGTGTTCCCTATGGGAAATTTGGGGTATGGTAGTTTTTTTGCACTTTTTTATTTTTCTTCTATGTGACTTCAATCTTTTTTTAATTTTGAAACACTTTTTTTTTAACTAACCTTATTGCTATCACATAGGGGACTAACAAGCACCCTATGTAGTAGCAGATAGGGTGTGACAGGTCCTCTATATGGAGATATCAGCGGTCTTTTGGACCCCTAATGTCACCTAGGGACCCCAAAGAAGCTGAGGAAGCAGAGATCTGCATCACCAGCTTCATTTCCTGGCTCTAAGAGACTGTGTACAGTGACACTGGAAGTGATGTAATACACGTCACTTCCGGGTCCAGTGAACGGAGGAGAGATCAGCGGCTGGAAGCTGGATCTCTCTCCGATCAGTGCGGGGATACCCGCCGCGCTGGTCCCGGGGAAGCTGACGGGGGCCGCGGGGGGAGGGCGCCGCACGGTACAAACGATCCGACGGCTGTGTAGACGCCAGATCGCTTATACATTAACATCGCTGGCTGTTAAAAACGATACCACTTCTGCGGGCCGCCGTCTATAGAGGTATTACGGCCTGGAAGTGGTTAAAGGGACGGTCCACCCAGAAATGATATGAGGATTTTTTCTTCTGGCACTGCAATAGAGTTCATATATGTTAGTGTAGCTTTGAAGGCTCGATCATACCAACCTGTTGGGCAGCCTTGCCGAATACAGTCCAAACGCATAGACTAGCCGATCTGCCTTATGTCTTATTGCTTATAGTAGAACTAAAGCCACAACTTTGAGCGCACTGTGTGCAGCTTTTGAGAAGATACGCTATTAGCGTAGCAGGCGCTATGCAAAATGCGCAGCCGGCTTCCTCGCTACGCTAATAGCGTATGAATGGATACCAGGTCACAGTTCTACATTTGATGTACATTGTACGGTGAGGAGACATCAGGATTTGCGATATGGAGGTGCCATTAAAGGAGAACTATGGGGTAAGTGTTTTTCCTATAGTTCTCCTCAGGGTCACGGGAGGACGTAAACTAGCGTCCTCCCATCACCCAAAGCTCAGTATACCGCGAGCTACAGCTCACTATATACTGAGACCGCCACAGCCGGGACGCATCCTGACATTACTGTCGAGATCCACCCAGCTGCGTGAGTGACAGCTGGCTCTGCCTATCTAGAGGCAGAGCCAGCTGTACCCACCCCCTCCCCCATTCGTTCCGCCAGTCAGCGCTGGAGGATCGGAGCGGGGAGGCGGGAAATCCCTGCAGGGAGACGCGACAGACAGTCACCGCTCTCTACACAGATAGATGGAGAAGTGAGCGAGCGACAGTATGTGTTCCCTCACTTCCCGATCTATAGAGCTGACCTGTGACAGTCTCATTGTGATGAGGGAAGATAGTGCGGTGCATTTTTATGAACATATTTCCACCAGGGTCTGTTTGTTCTGTCTTTGGGTTTTCACTGCGGCTGTCATTTTTTGGGGTTAAAGTGGAATTAAACCACAAGCAGGAATATCGTTTGCTTGATATTACCAGAACTAGTGTCCCCATTGGAAGATTTCCCATCTACTGCTGTTCTGATGACAACTCAAAAGTTGGAACTTTCTTTCAGTAATAACATTCACCAGGACAAATAGAGCGGGTGAATCTCTCTAAGGGTACGTTCACTCCATATGCATTGCGTTCCGGCCCGATCGCACTGCATCGCGTCCGGCTCACTATTTCATGGGGCTGGAGGGGGCGTGGCGGGCCATTGAAGTGAATGGCACCGTAGCCACGCCCTCCAGCCACAATGCGATCGCCCGCAAGTGCCTGCGCTCCGATCAAAATAGTGCTTGCAGCACAATTCCCTTTCCATGGGACCTGTGATCGGACGAAGGAGATTGGATGTCACTATGTCGCCCAGAAGAAGGGACCCTGCGTGACCCCGAAATGTTTGCTGTATGACACATGTGACAATTGAATAAAAAGTGCTTTGCTTCTTGCACACATCATCGAGTGCTGGTGACTTCTATTATGGACTATTATGGATTAAGGAGACACGCACATTAGGGTTGCCACCTTTTCTTCAAGCGAAACCCGAACACTATAGCATCACACGGACATATTCTTTTGGGAGAATGAGGCGTGGCTTATTTATATGTAATGGGCACCACACATTAATATGTAAATAACACAGTTGAAACTATTTGCAGTGGGGGGCCAGTAGCCGCTATCTTCATTTTGGTTGCCCCGTGTGCCTGACATCTTGTGTACGGGTTCCTGGTGCCATGAAACCCGGACGCAGCATTCAAAACCCGAACGGTCCGGGTGAATCCTGTACAGGTGGCAACCCTAACGTATATGCTGTGGGTAAAAAACCTGTGATTCAGGTAATGGGGATGGGGTGTTGAAAAGATGAGTGGGGGTTGGACTGCGGAGTGGCACCACGTTCCATCCTAAATATGGGTCTAACACGAAACATAGTATTAAAGATGGAGTCATCCTTTAAGCAGGTAAATTAGCATACACATAAATGTGCATCTTGGAAAACCTCCAATCGGGATGTTTTGCGTGTGCACCAAACATGAACAGATCCTTCCTGTGTCCATTTCAAGCTCACTGGATCTCACAGAGTAATAATGAAACCTTCCATGTCATCTATAGTCTGTGATCTATATGTACAAAGCTACTGCAGAATAAACCACATTGACAATGGTGTGAATAAAATAAAACTCATATAAAAAGCAATGAAACTGATCTTAGTATAACACTGAATGCTGCAATGCACCAGCACCGTCAGCACACAGCTGCCATGGCACAGGCTCTCCCTGTCTGAACATGCAACCATCATGCAACACTCACTATGGCTACAATGACAACTGACAGCGATGACGCACCACGTGACGACCTCTAGGATTCTTCCCCTGCACAAGTCCAGGCGGCGCACCCTCTCATATAGATGTCACAGGATGGGCAAAAGCCCCGCCCACTTACGGCTTTCAGGCTTCGGCGCGCGCTGATGACGTAGGCAGGAAACTAAACTGGAGCTGGCCGGGTAGAAGGTAAATAAAAGAGGGAGGGCATGTCAAAGAATTCACGCTTTGCGATATGGGGGTGGCATTCATTGTTCTCATGGCTTGTTATATAGCCGTTTTTACTTGCTCTGTCTAGGTTAGGCTGGTGGTTTATACTGGGGTGCTGGGATCTTAAAGGAAAGCTCCATCTGTGGTATTGGGGGTGGTTATGTAGGGCAGTAAGATAATAAACTTTGGGGGTGTAGCTGGCAATGATCCTAAATGCCAGGCTGGTATGACGTAATACATTGGAGGGGTGTTGGATGATTTGTAAAGGGGGGGCATGGTTGTCATGGCGAAAGAGAGACTTTTGGCAGCTATGTTTGAAAACATTTTTGTCTGGCCCCATTACACCATTGCTGGCTCCTAAAGAGGAACTTCACCCGACCCAGTGAAAAATGAAGCTACATATAGTGTAGCTGCTGACTTAACACACGTACCAGCCCATGAAGTCCAACACCATCTTCCTCGCATCTAGTTCCTACGAGGTCTTCTGATCATTTGCACCTCCATTATTATTGGGAGTCAGCTGTCACTGCTCACAGCCAGCAAGATCATGGACTCCAGGCAGACAAGTCTCCTGTGATCTTGTTTAAGGATGTTTGTCTGCCAGCTCACTTTGTTTTTGGGGCAGGGGCGTGGCGGTGCATTGAAGTCAATGGCACCGCAGCCACTCCCTCCAGCTGCAGTGCGATCGCCCGCACCGGAACGCGTGGCACATCCATGCCTGCGTTCTGGTGCGTTTAGAAAAAAATAGTGCATGCCGCATTTTTTGCTGATGCGTTCCGGTGCGGGTGATCACACTAAGGCCTTGGCTGCGGTGCCATTGACTTCAATGCACCGCCACACTCCCACCCCAAAACAAGTGAGCCGGCCAGGATGCGATCCAGTGCGTTCCGGCACCGAATGAATGGGGGAGTCCCACAAAACAATGCAGGACCTAGGCTCGTAGGAAGATGTATGCTTGTGCTTGGGATGGACATCCGGAATTAAACTGGCCATACGTTGTTGGTAGACTTTCGTCCAAAATCACATTAGAACATTCCATAATGGCATCAGAGACGGGACAAACGGCGTTTGAATTTGAATTCAATTTTGGAGCCTCTTGAAGGGAAACCACATTCGCTGTTACAAAGATGTCCATCCTCCATTTTGTTTTCATCACTACAGCCAAAAATGATCATTAATTTGACCCCGCTGACTATTCCAAAAATCTAGCAAATGCTCAGAAATGTTTTTTTTTTTTACGGCTCTCGACATGTGAAGGCCTGTGGAGGATTTTTTGGGGCTTTTTTCACTCATACTTGAAACCTGCAACACATTTATAATGGAACAAAAAGGTCATACTCACTTTACATAACGTCCATATGGCTTCTGAAGACGTCCGATGTCTTCTCGGGAGGGAAAGCTGCGGATTGAGGCTCTCAGACAGTCAGGCAAAGAGTAATTTGATTTCAGCAGGGCCTCCAGTGAGGGCTGGACTCTATCTCGGACAACACCCATCCCCCTACACATCTGGTGTGTTATCGATAACCCAACTATTATCTGGCCAGCTATTGCTTGACTCATTCAGTGCTGGAGCATAATCATCTACAGTGGGATGGATAATATGACGGCTGTATGAACAGGGAGGTGGCTTTGTTCTAATTCTGCGGCGTGTGTTTCTTGTCCGATGTGCTGAAGACTTAAGGCTGTCCTTGTCTAAAAGGTGCATAGAAAAGATACATGCTATGATGTGACCGCATCTGTGGAAGTAGTCTGGTGTAAAAGGTCTGTCAATTAAAACTAGCCATATACCAGTCGAATTTTGACCAACAAAATTGGGGTTTGCAAAGTTCATTCAATGTTCTAATCGGGTCAAATGAAATCCATTTTGACCATAATGATAACAATTTGAAGGATCAGGATGGAAATTTTTTCCCCCCAAACACATGAAATTTTGAGAGTGAATGTGGTTTCTGTTCAGTAAACTCCATTCTTTTCCAAAATTGAATTTATTTGAACTCCAGGAATAAAAATACTTACCCTTGCAGTGGGGCAACCCCCGTGCTGCAAGGGTTACGTGCTGGTGTGTTTAGGGGTCAAAGCAGATATACTCACCTGACCCTCAATCCTGCCTCTTTCCTAGACTAGTCTCTGGAGGTGTAAGGATTGGTGACATCTTCATATCTGCAGCAGGTCAATTGACTTGCATTGGACGCCGGGAGACATTTAGTAGGCGGAGCGGACGGGCACAGAGGTGAGCACTGACCACTGTGGGACAGAGGATCATGTGAGTAAAACAGCTTTATTCAAGCCCCCAGCCCCCTAGACAAAACGAGTAGTTAAAAGAGAACTATGAGGTAAGTGGTTTTCACCATAGTTCTCTTTAGGCTCATGGGAGGACATAAACTAGCGTCCTACCGTGACCCAAAGCTCAGTATATCGCGAGGTACAGCTCACTATATACTGAGACCGCCACAGCCGGGACGGAACCCGACATTACTGTCGAGATCCACCCAGCTGTGTGATTGACAGCGGGCTCTGCCTATCTAGAGGCAGAGCCAGCTGTACCTGCCCCCTCCCCCATCCGTTCTGCTATTGCCCGCGATATACAGTGAGCGCCGCAGCCAGGACGGATCCCAACATTACTGTCAAAATCCACCCAGCTGCGTGAGTGACAGCTGGCTCTGCCTATATAGAGGCAGAGCCAGCTGTGCCCGCCCCCTCCCCTGTTTGTTCCTCCACTCAGCACGGGAGGAGGGGAATCCCTGCGGGGAGCTGTGACTGACAGTCACCACTCACTGCAGGGAGACAACCGAGAAGTGAGCGGATCGGTGCATGTTTCTGCTCACTTCCCAATTTATAGATCCGACCTGTGACAGATTCTTTGTCACAGGTCGGCTCTAACTATGAGGATGAGTGGAAAGCACTCACCTCATAGTTCTCCTTTAACTCTTGCAGTGTGAGGATAGGCCCACTGTAGGGGTGAGTTTCTTTAAATTCTCACAGTTCTTTAATAGCAAACAAATGTAACTACATTCGTCAAGTCTCTGATGGTATCCTCGAATGTTCTGATGAGATTTTCCATATGAGCATTCGTGCAAAAATTCACCAGGGTATGGCCAGCCTAAGTGTTGGGTGGATGATGGTTAGAAGCAATTTGCTTCTCCATTGGCGAGGTTCTCCCACATGGGTTCCTAGATTCAGCCACCTGCTGCAGTCTTTACATAGGGATTCTGTTATTATTTACTTTGGTGTAGCTTGCTGTGGGAGGAAAGAGATTCCTGGCTTCAGTATCACTGCTACGGTGGCACTACACGGAACGTTGGCACAGGTCTTGCCAATGGATTGCTAAGGAAAGCTAAAGCCCATCTCTGGGCAAACCAAAGAGCAAAAAACAAAAAGAACCTCAAGTCCAAATTCACTGTGACATTATGACCGTAGGATTAATGATAGAGGCAGGAAGGCCTGTGGGGCACTTCATGAGCAGAGGCTTGGCCTGAGCTGCTCCACCATTGTGTTGTGAAAGGTGGACTCTGCATTGTCTGCATGGACAAAAGAGGTTCTTTCCAAAGGCATTTTTTCCATAAGACTTTTTCGTAACACGTACAGTATTCAATACGAAAGAGAGTTTGCATCTGATAACTGATCTGTTTAAAACCTTACTGCAGGATACGTCCAGCGATTGGTCCATGTAAGCCATGAACTCCACTTCATCGTCTCTGGGACTCCTGTCGGGGTACAATTCCTCCAGCTCAGATGAAGAGGAAGGCGCTGAGAGTAGCTCAGGGTAAGTCATCTTAAAGCTGAACTCTAGACAGATATAAAGACGCAAATGAACGCAGCTTTGTATTCTTTATTACATCATTAAACAAATAACTTCTCTTATTTGTCCCTTTTTAGATCTGTGAGAACAAAATGCTTTCCGAGGTTTATTTATCATTTCAACAGGTGCAAAAAATACTAGTTGGGCACCGATTCCTCTTTGCCGTTATCAACTGGCATTGTTCCCAGTTCTCTCTGTGAGTCACCTCTGTTATGAAGAAGCGAAGGGGTCAGGTGTTACAATAGCTATGGAGGAACAGTGTGGTCACCCTAAGACTACAGAGCACCCCCTCCTTCTTCATAACATGGGCTGAAGAGCTTATTAGTCCACAGAAAGAACTGGTCATGGCTGATAAGACTGCTAAAGATATTGCATAGTGTGCAGGTCAGCACTGGATTTCTGTACTTATCAAACAGATATACCAAAATGCTTTCAAAAGTATATTTAAAACTAGCGGTGCACCAGAATAAAAATTATAAAACGAAACCGCAATTGAAAGAAATGTCAGACCGAAACCGATTTTTTTTTTTTTCTAACTTTTTCGAATGTTTAAAAATATTTTATCATTATTTATTTTTATAAACATTTACATTTTTTTTATTTTTTATTAAATATTTGTATTTTCTACTTTTACTTTTAGGGGCTTCGGGGAAATATTAGGGGTCCAAACAGACCCCTGATATTTCTCTTTATAAAATAGAAAAAGAGATTGAGGACTCTGTGTCCTCAATCTCTTTTTTTGCAGCCCCTGTTGTAAATGAACAGGAATCCTCTATACTGAGTGTTCCTGTTCATTGATAACATGAGGACATTGTGTGTTTACTATAACCACAATCATGAATGAACAGGAAGTGATGTAGATGACTTCCCATTCATTCATAATTGAGGATATAGTAACCATACTCTGTCCTCAATTATCTACAAACACTCAGCGATCACTGATCAGTGACTGCTTGTACCCGCTCTTCTTCCTGACACGCTGTCACAGGAGGCTGAGCGAGCGGTGCGGGCAGGAGAGTTCGATCTGACAGCTGACTCCACCCCTGCACCGCTGTCCAGCCTCCTGTGACAGTGCTGGCTGTCTCCGCCCACACACCGCTTTGCCGATCTGTGACAGGAGGCTGAGTGGTGCGGGGAGGAGAGACGCCGGCCACTCACAGCGCTCTCCTCTCACAGCACTCAGCCACCGGTGACAGTTTCTCTCCTCCCCGCTGCGACACAGAGCAGCACCCAGCGGGAAGGAGAGAAAGCAGGGATGCTCCGCTATTTCGGCAGAAAATGGCACTTTCTGCATTTTGGCAAAAGTACCATTTTTGGTGCATCCCTATTTATAACATCAAATGTGAGAAATAAAGTTGGCCATCGTTATGGTTTACATACACATTTAAGGTCATACCTGTCATGAGAGCACATGGACGCTGCCATATCCGACTTCTCCTTGCGCAACTACTAGTTGCTTTACTGGCATAGAACATGTAAGCAGATCAGGACTACTGACTTTTCTCATGTGTATACGTGTTCAGGCTATACTATTTCTGAAGCCCTAACAATAACTTTTTCAGTAACCCTAACATTAACCCTTTCTGTAACCCTTACACTAAATCCCAACCCTTTCAGCTGACCTTTACATGGCAGTATGACATTTCTAAAAACAAACATTCTTATATGCATTAGTATGCAATGACCCAAATGAACACCTTTAAAACGCTATATTTGTGTCTATAAATACCTTTTTTTTAAGTTTAAATTTCGGTCCTGGAATGTAGCGGGTGGCCATGTTTGAAGAGGGCAAATTCTCCTCTTTCCTGGATTTCATCTGCCGCCATCGAGAGTAATACCTGTGCCTGCGCAGCTTTACAAGGTTCAATGGCCACACCCCCTTCTGACGGAAAAAAGAATATGACTGTGAGTTTGAGATCTCACAGCTATTTTCTTTTTTCATGAGGAAACCCAGTGTGCATCATTTTCGCACACTCATTTTTGCCCTTTCAAAGCCGGAAGTGAATGCTCTGCAAGTGTAAGTACATCAAAATGACAGCATTTTGCACCTGACGTGATTAGGTTATTATTGATCGTCATAAATAGAGGGATGCATTGGTAGATTTAGATTTTTGAGTGTAAAGGTCCACTTTAAAGGAGAACTATGGGGTCGGTGTTTTTCCCCATAGTTCTCCTTAGGGTTACGGGAGGACACAAACTAGCGTTCTCCCGTGACCCAAAGCTCAGTATACCGCGAGCTACAGCTCGCAGTATACTGAGACGCCGGAGCGGATCCCGACATCGATGTCGAGATCCGCCCAGCTGCGTGAGTGACAGCTGGCTCTGCCTATCTAGAGGCAGAGCCAGCTGTACCCGCCCCCTCCCCCGTCCGTTCCGCCAGTCAGCGCTGGAGGAGCGGGGAATCCAGCCCCTCCCCTGTCACGGCAGAGAGCCGTGACAGGATCGAGAGGTGAGCGAAGGCCGGTATGTGTTCGCTCACCTCCCGATCTACTGAGCCGACCTGTGACAGTCTCATTGTCACAGGTCGGCTAGAACTATGAGGTGAGTGGAAATCACTCGTCTCATAGTTCTCCTTTAACCCTTTCGCTGCCAATAAAAAAAGCACAACCCCTCCCTCCCCCCACATAACACACACATATTGTGGTGCACACCATGCACATGCGCTGCAGTGCGTTGTTAGAACGCATCGCAGTGCATGATCTTTTTTATTTTTATTTTTTCTTTAAAAAAAACATTAAATTAACTGTGGCAGCGCATGGCAAAGCTTTGTGACTCATTGCCATGCGTTGTGATACCTTGTGTTGCAATTAAATATACACCTGTATCATTTTATCACAACACAAACACCAAAACAATTTTTTACATAAGTCGATTATTTACAGTTTTGCCTACCTTCATTTTTTTACCTTTTCGCAAAAAGGCGCAATTACAAATTTGCTAATATTTGTTATTTATTAACTCAATACAGTTTTATCTTTTAGATTTAGTCAAAAAATATTTTTTTTTGTGCACGGATACTGATTTTGGTGTGTTTTAACAATTGAATTGTGTATTTTTATCGGTTTAATATTAATTTGAGAAACATTTGCGCAATTATCGCAGGGCCTACAAATTTAGTATCACCATCTTTTTATTCTAACGGGCCTGCGCTTTCAGAAAATATATGGTTTGGGGGGTCTTTTACAAACGTTAGCAACGCAGCAGTTGAAAATCAAATCAATGGGAAAAAATTGCAGAAAATTCAAAAATGGCATGGCCAGCTGATTTGAAAAATGTTCCGGAGGGCTTGGCAGCGAAAGGGTTAATACATGATAACATCAATCTTCAATGTAAACCTAGCATCATTGTAACCCTCACTAAGCCTTTCTGTAACCTTACAATTAACGGACATGCCAACTTCCTACAACCCTTACACTAGACCTCACTGTAACCCTAATTCTAATCTATATACTCACATTCCAAAATCCCTAATATTAACTCTCACACTAACCCCCTTGTAACTTTAACACTAACTCGCATGCCAACTTTTCCTACAACCCTGACACTAACTCTTCCTGTAACCCTTCCACTATTCCTCACACTAAATCTCCCTATACATAGCACTAACTCTTATTTTATTAAACTTAACCCATTGTTCGCATACTCACTAGGGATGCACCGATATATCGGCTGCCGAAATTGGCACTTTTGGCATAATGCGGGAGGAGAGCGCTGTGAGTGGCCGGCGTCTCTCCTCCCACACTGCTCAGCCTCCTGTGACAGATCGGCAGAGCGGTTGTGGGCGGAGACAGCCCGCGCTGTCACAGGATGCTGAGCACTGCTTGCTCCGCCTCCTGTGACAGTGAGTCAGGAAGGAGAGCGGGTACAAACACAGTGTTTGTAAATAATTGAGGACATGGTATGGTTAATATATCCTCAATTATGAATGAATAGGAAGTGATCTACATCACTTCCTGTTCATTCATGATTGTGGTTATAGTAAACACACAATGTTCGCATGTTATGAAGGAAGAGGAACACTCAGTATAGAGGATTCCTGTTCATTGATAACAGGGAATACAGAAAAAGAGATTGAGGACTTTGTGTCCTCAATCTCTTTTTCTATTTTAAAAAGGGATTTTAGCCCCCGAATATTTCCCTGAAGCCCCTAAAAGTAAAAAATAATAATATTTAATGAAATTTAAACAAAATGTAAAAGTTTATAAAAATAAAAAATGTGAAAAAGTTAAAATAAAAAACATTTTCGGTTTTGGCCTGACATTTTCTCTGTTTCGGTTTTGAAATTTTCATTTCGGTGCACCTCTAATGCTCGCATCTCCTGCTGGGGATCCTCTACACCAAAGACTAACCCTTTCTTATCAGAAACGTAGTGGGGTCCCCGGTTCGAATCCCTGGCAAGTCACTGCGCATGACGTTTGCATGTTCGCCCTGCGCTTGTGTGGGTTTCCTCTGGGTACTCCGGTTACCACCCACATTCCAAAAGACATGTTAGTAGGTTCATTGGCTCCTGTCTAACTTAGCCATAGTATGTGTGAGTCTAAAAATGCTAACTGCACCCTCCTAGGCAGACCCGGGTAACACTCTGTCTGGTTAATGCAGCTCTGGTACTCATTTCAAGTATGGAGCCACAGGAAAAAAAAAAGTGCCAAAGTTTAAACATTGCAATGTGGTCATGGTAGTAGGAAGGGGAATTCTCTGTGCTGGAATCTCCCACCTTTTATGTTAATCAGTTGTATTTAGTCATTTAAACATATTTTACTGTTTTTGTTCTCCTTTTTAGCCCTCTGTTGTCACTTTTTTGTTTAGGCCTGCTCCATCCAAAACGAACTTCTTTGCAGATGCAGCCTCCAGCAGTGACGATGAAGAGGACGGTAAAAAAGAATCCGAGAAACCCACCGCACCTCTTCCTTCTCCCTCGCTCTCTACTCGCCTCCCCGCACCACGACTTGGTGCTCAGAGTAAAGTAAGCACCAGTGGGGTGTTTGCAAACCCCTTCCGGGATGAGGAACGGGCCCAGCTGAGTATCCTGGAACGTCACGTCAAGCTGAGTGACAGCAACTGGGCAAAGGGTGGGAGAGGAGTCTGTCTGGCTTACCAGAGGGACGGACGGTGCCGCTACGGAACAAAATGCAAATACAGTCACAAAACTGACTTACCACCGGGGGCTACAATGGCGAGCCATGGAGAACTTTCTGGCAGCGGAGGTGATGCTCTGGAGATAGTCAAAGACAACTCCAAACTGGGGGAGTTACAAAGTGGAGAGGAAGGGGGAGTAAAGATGCAAGCTGAGAGGGGCAAGAGGAAAAAGCCAGGACTTAGTAACACTCTCATCCCTCCAAAGAAAGCCATGAAGAATTACCAAAAGCAATTGTCATCTGAAAGACCCTGGGCTTTGTAAATGTTTTTTGTAACAGCCTCGAATACCTAGTTAGGGTTTGGTCAACTATATTATTGAATGGGGCTTTTTAAAGAGCAGTCATAAAATGCAAAGTCTGATTACCAAGGGCTGCCACCTAAAAACAGCTTTCCCCAGTAACTGCAGCTAGTAAGAAAGAAGCTTTCCCCAATTCCTCCCCAGTAAACTGAAATCTATGGAGTAGTGTCCTTTGTATTTTCTGCACTTTGGACTGTCATATTAAAAAGTCAGTCCAACCAAGACTGGTATTGAAGTCATTCATGGATACTGGTGAGATACTCACCTACTGGAGTTCCCAGCTCTCCATTCATCAACATAAAGCCAGCAGGTCGAGCGAGACTTCCTCGGAAATGACTGTAGCAGTTGGTTGCAGCTGTGAATTCAGTTTTAATGCGAACAGTCACCGTTTTCCACAGATATAGGTCTGTGCAAACATGAAACATAACATTGTGCTGACTGACAATGTAACTAAGCCTGTTTTCTTTCCTCTTTCTCGTGACTGTTACATGTTAAGGAATTTAGGTGAACAGTCTCCCTCCTTTTCTTTCCCCCAAGACTTTGGATCAGCAGACCGTCCTTCTCAACTACAAGCATGCGTGTGTGATGATCTTGGTCTGTAGTGGCAATGTTGCAACACTCTCATCCTGTCCGCATAATTGAGATAGCGTACAATTGCGTTGTCCTCTTTTGGTGGGCCCAATCGGTGTGCCATTTCTACCATGCAAGGCACTGGTATAGGGAGAGCTTCCGGGATAGGGCAGGCTCAGAGTTTTGCGAGTATCGACGGTTTATACGCTTCCGGGAGACCCACAATCCGCAAGTTGTTCCTCCTGGATCTATCTTCCAGTTTTGCTTGCATAGAAAGAGTCAACGATTCATCTTGCGACAATTTAACCTGTGCTTCCAGGAGATCATCTTCCACACTGGAGATCCTCTGCTCAGCCAAAGAGATGGAGCGTGCCTGTGCTGAGATCTCCTTTCTCAGCTGGAGTAGCCCCTGCTGAATGGCTGACTTCATAGCCTCCGTTATTGTGGGCTTGAGAAGCCTGGCCACTGCCTTTGCTATCCTGGCATGTGAGGAGCCATCCAGGGAGGATGTAGGAGAGGGGCTGCAGCCGCCATCTTGGCTGCAGCGTGTGCCTGTGTCCCCTCCAGCACACGGGGTACCGATCGGGTCCCTTTCGGTTCCAGAAACCGGTCCATGCAGTCGCCCCTGGTCTCCTGATGCCGACCGACCAGCTCGGGCGCTCGTGTGGGCACTCCGGTGGCCGGAATTTGTAAGTAGGAGAATGCTGGGGACGGAGTGCTGTCTCCCCGCCACGGCTTACATGGGGGCCGGAACCGTAGTGCAATGTTAAGATATCGTAACGTGTTCCCAATATGTCTGATAAGTGTAATCTGAAAGGCCCAGAAATAAGTTGAAAGGTAACATGCTTGAAGAGCATTTCTTTACTGCACAGGAGGTAGATAATATGACAGAGAGGTCTAACAATGTATGACAAGGCCAACTCATACCCCCACACTTTAAAAAAAAAAATTAGATTTGGATACTTTTGCTTTCTGTGTCTCCCAAAGAGATTTGTTCTTATGTCCTGACCGGGTGTCACATTGCCAGGTAGTGATGGGTAATCACTCCAATGGGGGCACAGAGGACACAAAAACCTTTCCGGTTTTATTGCTCTCTGTGTCCTTTCTGTCCCAGTTATACTCATTCAGCTAAACCCTTGTGCTGGTGGCACTGGGGCAGGAAATGAGTGAAGACTTTCATAGCAGGGCTAAAGACAGCAAGAATTGGCAACAGAGTTCTAAGCCTTCCCAACTCTAGTCAACACTAACAGGGTTATTCACAAAAGGGTAACGCGTTTGGAGAAGGCGGGAGAAGGGCACAATTTAGGACAACATAGCTGAACTGGAAAGTGAGCTGAAATGGAGAATTTTTCCTAATCAGCTATGTTGTCCTAGATTGGTCACTTCTCCTGTCTTCTGCAAACTCTTCACCCTGTAGTGAATAACCCTGTAAATTTTGTCTGGAGTTGGGATTTAATATCAAAGGTCTGAGTAGAGTCGCTCTTTCCTTGTAGAAAATCGTAAGCCCTTCTTGCTGTCGTACAAGTCTTAAACTTGAGGAACTTAGATTTCACCCCATTAACCACTCGCTGTTTTTCCATTGTGAAAACACAGGCGGATGGCAGACTCTATCCCAGCGGGTGGACTTGCCTGAACGTCATTTTTTTTTCTAGGTGAGCAGAATCCTGCCGGGAATGTAAACAGCCGGTGCTGGCTGTTACATTCAAGCGTTCAGCCGGCCGATCGCTTGTATGACACTAAAAAGCGTGCGCCCCCCTCCGCTACTGCACCCCCTTTCCTCCAACGCCACTGCCAGTTATCCTATCCAGTTGTCTCTGCTTCATCAGCTTCTTTGGGGGTCCCAAGGTGACATTAGGGATCTTAAAGATGTCTCCATAAAAAGGACCTGTCATTGTATATTGGCTATCCCACAGGGGGCTTGTTAGCCCCATATGTGATAGCAATAAAGTTAAGTGTAAAAACAAAAAGTTTAAAAAAAATAATATTAAAGTCTAATATAAAAAACATGCACGCACATATAAACGTAAATACGCATCGGGTGTGACTACGTGCAAAAACAACAATTACGCTACACATGCTACACAGAGTGTGAGAAATAATTCTACTGCAATTAAAAACCCCAGCGATGATTAAATACCACCAAAAGAAAGCTCTATGTGTCCCCAAAAATGGTATAAAATTCATTTCAGTACAGCATTGTAAGACGGAATAAATGTCAAAGTACCGCAGCGCTGAATACTGACAAATGGCCTGGACAGGAAGGGGGGGGGGTTAAACACCCGGTCAGCCAAGGGTTAATCATCCAGAGGGAGAAATTCATCTTATAGGGGGAAAAAGGACAAAAATATGCTTAAATGAAACTGGACAAAGTAAAAAAATTACATATGACTATCATTAAGATAACAGTGTTAAGTGTTCCCCTGCTAAATAATGATTTGCTGGAGTTAGGCATTCATTTGCAAGTACCGTACTTTGCGCTCCATAAGGCCATTGGACGCAGGGAGGGTATTGTGACAGCTGTAGTTCCTGACAGCTGAGACAGGTGGCGCTGTGATTACAGCACCACGGTCTCAGTGATCACACAGAGAAGACAAAGAACGGACGTTCTTCGTCTGCTTTAGGGGTTCTATGGTGAGCTCCTATGCCCTGGTCACAGATCCCGCAGAGGAGCGGGGGGGCCCCCGGACACAATCGCCGCTCGATTTGATACAAGTGATCTGATTAGATCACTTGTATTAAACGAGCAGCGGCTCCCACTGTACATTAGCTCTGCTTGTCCGGAGCCGTGCTGAATGTACAAAAAAAACTACTCGCCCGGCACCCGAAACTGCATGTCCTGGGCAGTAGGGATTAGCTCCCTAAGACGCAGAGACATTTTTGCCCGCCTTTTGGGGGGAAAAAAGTGCGTCTTATGGAGCGAAACATCCGCTATATAATCACTCTACTTATCCATCTAACACCGCCGTTTCCACAGGTTGACAATACTGCTGTCCAAGGGCGGCTCAAGTTCTCCTCCATAGAGTGGCTCTACCCCAAGGCAGGAAGTGTGTTACTGGTCGCATCACCACGGGAAAATAAAAGAAAAAAGCATTCCAAAAAAAAAAGGGAATGCAGCCACCCAATGGAAGGTCTGTTTTGGGTTTAGGGACGCTTTCATGCTGTGCTCTCCAACACATCGCCTACATATTCAATCATGTCTAGATCTGGCGATTGAGGAGGCCATGGAAGGTGCTTTAACTCACCGTGAAATGCCTGGTGGTCAGTGTTGTGTATGGAAGCGTTATCACCCTAGGGCATCAGAAAGAACAGTACTGGGGTCTAATGATCCTCCTGCTCCAGTGCAATGATATCATATCCCTTGCTGTTATACGACTATGCAGAGCAATCTTCTGAGCCAGTATCTCGCACTACATGGCAGCATCTACTGTTACAGATACCCCATCATGTTTACCAGCCAGCCAAAAACATCAATTTACGAAGCCGGACATCACAAACTTATTCTACATTTGTATGTGATTTTATGTCATGGTCATTTTAGCATCAATAGGTTGGATTTGCAAAAATAAATATCACATGACTGTGGAATTTTTGTTTCTGCGTGAAATGAGCGTATACATAACAGCGCATAAGCCTTATGAACTGCCACCTAAGATGGCTTCCCTTCCTGCTCTCTTTAATGTGGAATCTTACTGTTAAATGCAGGGGCGTAACTAGAAACCTCAGGGCCCCGGTACAAGAAACCATCAAGGCCCCCCCCCCCCCAAAAAAAAACATGATTTTGATACCTTTTTTCTATTAAACAGTATGTGTGTTATAACTTTCAGGGCTAGTTCACACCAGCTCCAGTGCGTTCCGGCCCGATTTGGTGCTGGAACACGCTGGATCGCATCCCGGCCAGATTAATGCTCCCTCCCACCCCAGAACGCAGTAAAGTCAATGGCACCGCAGGCACACCCCCCGGCCGCAGTGCGTTCGCCTGCACTGGAATGCATGGCAAATAAATGCCTGCGTTCCAGTGCGCTCAGAAAAAATAGTGCATGCAAATGGAGTTCCCTGACTGGCCAAACCCCCCGCTACAGCGTCTTCACCATCCCTCTGTCTGAACCGGTCCGCTAGTGTCCAAAACAACATGGGCAGCATGAGGCAGCTGCGTGTGGCGGGCCCTCTTCTTTCTCTCTGGGCTCCCCCCAACTGGCCGAAACACCAGGGTCGGTCGCAAATGTGACCGCTGCGACCCCGGTCATTTCGCCTGTGCGTAGCATCAGGGCATTTTCACGAGTACTTGTGAAAATGGCCAGTATTGGCACTGGTGCGTCCCTACTTAATAATATAATGTATTGCTGAGACTTGTAGTCCTACATAGTTGGTGCTATTCGGCATCGCTGTATAATCATTATACAGGAATACTACCAGCTATGCAGGACTACAAGTCCCAGCAATGCATTATAATATAAATAATAATAACAGCTTCTTACTTCCCCTCTGCGCCCCCCTTCCCCCACACTGGCCTTACCTGACTCCTGCAGCCGGTGTAGCGGCTTCATCCTTGGTGGCCAGGGGGCGGGGCTGAGTGGAGAGGGTCCCTCCTCTCCCAGCTGAAGAATGTGCTGCCTGGCAGTGCCTGCTGTGTCGGTAGCGGCTCCGCCAGGCAAACAATTGACAGGTGCAGCCTCTCTATCCTCGCACAGCCGCCCCCCTATTGAAGTTTACTGTAAGAACTTCAATTTAGTTAATAAATATGTTCACTGAAATAAAAGTCTTTTTTTTGCTCTTCTGTGTTTCAATAATTGGAGTTCTCCTCTAAATACTTCCATTATCCTGTTCCTGAGGTGATGACTCCCAAAATCCTATCTGCAGTTTCTCTATATACAGCTCTGGCAGTATTCCAATTCTTGTACTATTGATGAGTAGGAAGGCGTTGCAAGGTCAGCTGTGTGTCAGGAGACAGAGGTGAGAAAACAAGATTGTTGTCTGGTATGCATAATCTGTTTCTGGGAGGACATCACAGGACACAGGGAGTTCATTCTTCAACAGATTGCTTATGCAGCTACCTACAGGTGACTGGACACTGGCAAATCAATGAACGCTGTAAGATAGTCCTGTATAATCCCTTCCCCCACCAGCATGCCTTAGTTTTGCAGCAAGCAGAACAAGCGTGGATCACAGAAACTAGAAGCACAGGTCCCGTGTCCTGTGATGTACGTCAAGAAGCAGTTGATACAGGTAAGGCAAATATCCTACATCACGGAAAGCAAGTTAGTTAATTATTCAACAGATGGGCCATCCAATAGCAGTGGGCAACACAGCAAACAACGTCTAACAGGACTGTGAAAACAAGCAGTGCTATCAGGGCTGGATTTATTCTTTGCTGCCCCAAGGCCAGGTTCCTCAATGCGCCCCCCTACCTGCCAAACCCCCCTCCCCCATGGAGAATGGCAGACCTGCAGGCTGCATAAAAGGGATCTTGGCGACATCGCCGGGATCACTTGTACAAAACAAGTGGTGACTTCCCTGTTCTACATTTAGCTCTGCTTGCCCAAAGCAGTGCTAAATGTAGAAAACAACTACCCGCCTGGAACTGCATGTCCTGGACATCTGGAGATAGGAATTCCACACCTCTGCTGCCCCTCTACTCCCTGCTGCCCGAGGCCGGGCCTTGGTTGGCCTTGTCGGAAATCCGGCCCTGAGTACTCTAATGCTTTTAGTAGAGCGAGTCATAACCAGAACAGGAAGAACTTTACTCTTCAAGTCATAGGCCTGAGTGATAGCTTGCCGAATCCACCTGTTAATAGTGGAACGAGAAGCTGGCTGCCCCTAAAGAATGATGGACAGGGAGTCAGACTTGCAGATGCAAGCTGTGGCTGAGAGGTACACTCCAACGGCTCAGACCATGTTCAAACAGTGAACATACATTTCTCTAGCATACTTAGAAGGATGGTAAAATAATGTTTGGGTTTAGATGGAAAGCAGAGAAAGGAGGCATTAGTGCAACCTTATCCTTGTGGATAACCAAGACTCTGAAGACTCTCTTACCATCTTGTCTTGAATTGTATTGTAATTGTAATGCCTTCCTTACATTGTAAAGCGCTGCGCAAACTGTTGGCGCTATATAAATACTATGTAATAATAATAACCAGAAAAGGCTCTTTACAAGTCAAGGCCACCAACTCAGAAACATGGCTGGCAGGAGTGATGATGACAAGGAAGGCAATCTTGCGAGTGAGTAGGGTCAGACGGATATCTCTGAGAAGTTTATGAGTAAGGGGTAAATAAAATTATAAAAAAAGAGGCAAGACTTTTGAAAAAATCCTTTATTTTAAAAAAATGTGGTCCACCGACGTAACCCAACGTCATTCACGACGTCCAGCATTGTTCACGACGACTCGACAAAATAAAATATAAAACAATAAAAGTAGAAATAATTTGCGACGAACTCCCGCCACGTAATGTCATTTTGACAGATTCCGGCAATATATAAACAATTGGGCAAGGCTAGCTGGCACTGCTGTTTAGAGTTGTAATAGGTGAGCCATGATTGGGCAAAGTCATCATGACTTTGCCCAATCATGGCTCTTACAGAGTACTGACCCCTGATTGGGCAAAGTCTTGCACCTGACCTGTGGTGTGCAAGGCTTTAGGCAATCGGGGCTCACAAGGTACCGGGCCTTGCGGGGTGCTCGGCGGGCGATGTTTGACTCACGTTCGACTCAAACATCGAGCTCATCTCTATCCTCAAATAGGGAGCCTGTCAGGACATAGATGACAGTGGCTTAAGGTTCTGGTGATTCTGTCTCTGGTAGTGCTGAAGAGAGAGGATGGAAGTAGACCTCAGCAATTTCTGTCGGCCTGGAGAGCAGCGAGTATCGCCTGCTGAAAACTAGACATGTGCACCAGCAAAAAAATTTGTTTAGTTTAGTTTTGATTCGGATTTTGCGTTATTTCATTTTCCGGATTCGGACGAAATTCGTTAGCGGTAGTCCGGTCGAAATTTCGTTTGTTGGACGAAATTTCGTTAGCAGCAAAGTGACATTAGAATTTTTTTTTTTTTTTTT